>NC_052129.1:5870189-5875021 GCF_012273895.1 Zerene cesonia | reverse complement strand
TGGGGGCGGGGGCGCGCGCACTCACCATGATGCGCGAGGTGAAGGCGCTGTTGACGCTGATGCCCTCGACCATGGTGTCGGCGACGGGCGCGGGCAGGTCGCGGAAGGCGGGCGTCACCTTGCAGAGCTTCTCGCAGATGTAGGACTGCACGACCGTCATGCGGTTGGTGGTGAGCGTGCCGGTCTTGTCCGAGCAGATGGCGGTCGCGTTGCCCATCGTCTCGCACGCGTCCAGGTGCCGCACCAGGTTGTTGTCTTTCATCATTTTCTGTTCACGATTTATAACACTCAATCGGTCAATGTTTTAATTAGTATGTTATAATAGGAAATAATCGATTGTTATCAACATTATCCTCCTATTTATATGACCGACTAGAATACTATTATAATGCATCAAGAATAATACAAATCAGCAATCCATACTAAATGTGTTTAAGTGCATACTCGCGATGTTTATTTATACTATACAAAGCATAGGACCATGTATATATACATGTAGTTTCATTATATATTCATAAAAATATAAAGCATAATGCTCGTATAGTAATAACCTTGACGGAGTAGGCGAGCGAGAGCGTGACAGCGAGCGGCAGACCCTCGGGCACGGCCACCACCAGCACGGTGACACCGATGATGAGATGCTTCACCAGGTTGTTGATGTACGTGGCTTTCCACTCGCGGCCCTCGATCACGAACGTGTGCACGCAGAACTGGATGATGAGGATGATCACCGTCAGCACGGCGATCGTCGAGCCCGCGTAACCGATCTGCGCGCATTGCAGAGTTGTCAGTACGACCAAATGATACAACATTATAGACAATTACATACATAAGCCTAACCCAAAACTGACTTCAAACTGTCCCCATAGAGTCTAGTCAAAAGAAAACAACACTTGAAGTGAAATAATTACATTACTTTAAGATTTAGTCACAAAATTTACCACAACAAACGGCATAATATAGTTGGTGAATATACCGTTCAATATTTAACCTTAACTGTATGAATTATAGTCGGATTTACAAAGTTTGTAATGACATTTTTTTCCCTGATTGTAAATTTAGTTGTTTTTATTGATCGAAGGAAGGAGGACACATTAAAGTCAATAGATTTGTACAATTTTTAATGAAATTATTTTAATTAATTGGGTCTCAGAATATTTCTTAATGCAAATAATTTGTGTTTTAGTATATTGTTTCATTCTTAGAACTTTAGCAGAATTCAATACTGTTCAAACTCCTATTCGCCCTATACAATTTCATCGTTTTCTTCAGCTTATTTCACCAACATAAAATAATTAAACGTTATTTGACACAATCATATATATTTAGTTGTAGTAGTTGCGTAGTGTATGGTGTTATGCTATGTTGTGTCGCACGCACCTGTATGGCGAGCTTGGTGAGCTTGGCCTGCAGCACGGACTTCTCCTTCTTGTGCGCGGCCTCCGGCGCGGGCTTGTCGCCGGCGCCCGCCACGTGGTTGTCCTCCGCGCGCGCGTGGTTGGCGCCGCCGCCCGCCTCCTCCTCGCCTGCGCACCGCACACCCACCCGTTAGCGGTCTCGGTACCGGTATCGGTACCGGTGTCGGTACCGGTGTAACGTATCGATATCGACGCGCTCACCGGTACCGTTACGGTTACCGTTGTACGTAACGACGAACATGCTCTGTCGCTATTACCGTACTCTATCTTTCATATTACTTAGAGACAAAGACTTAGGCGATCTTCGTTTATTCAGTGATTAAATACTGAATTTCGATACAAACAATAAACACACCGATGCCATACTAGATGCGTGCTCGTCGAACTTCAAGTTACTTAAGAATCAAAGTGCGAGACAATACATACTTACGGGCAAAGAAACTGGTTAACAAATTAATAGTATTAAAATAAAAATAATGCCAATTAAGTGGTACTGAAAAATTAATTTACGAAACCAAAACTTAGTCTACGTTTAGCGTTCATTAAACTATGGGTATTGTAAAATTACAGCGTTTAAAGATTATCTCAATATTAAAATACTTTCCATAATGCAAGAAAAGTCGCCCTATGTACAAGTTTAAAAGCGTTAGTCTAATCGAAACCAAACTGCAAAACCCAAGCACAAAGGTAAGGTGTTGTTAGAGTGAAGCGTTATGAAAATGTAAGAAGCGTCGGCGGAGGGCGGAGGATGGAGGGCGGAGGGCTGAGGGCTGAGGGCGGAGGGGCACTCACCTGTGAGGCTCTTGCGCTGGGTTCCCTTGCGTTGCTGCTTTTTAGCTTCTACCCGCGCCAATTCGTCATTCGTTTATCCGATATTATTACACAAGCATACACATTTATGACAACGATATCGGTTTTACATCATGCCAATGCGACAGTAACACGATGCGAGTAAATGTGTATGTTTTTGCGTTTATTCGTCGTCGGCATGGGTGTGGGTGCGGCGGGCCGGGGCGGGGTGGAGAAAAAAAATTGGATGTCATTGAACGGGTCATTCTATGTGGAACTAAATCTAAGGGGTGCGGCGCTCGAATGTTCGCGACGTACGAGTTACGCTTTGAACGAATTTATTCTTCATTCATCAAAATATTATTAAATTTTATTTTCGAGCGGACACATTTCCGTGGCCGCGAGCGTTCGAGCTGGAGCCGTCGCATCAACAATGTATGCATTAATTGTCGGTTTAAAGTTCATTTTAAAAAACAGAAACGAGATTATTTTATAGGAGCAAAGTTTACACGGACGGTTCTGGAGACATCTAGACTATCGCTACGGGGCACAGGACAGTGGACCATGCTCGCGGGACAGGCCATTAGTCGGACACAACACGTACGGACAGTGACACGACACGAGAATGTAACACGAGACCACGACTCGCGGAACATAAAATAATCTCACGTGAATGATTAAATTGGTGAAACGAAAATGGACTTTAATGGGTACGGGACAATGAACAAAATAAATGGAGTGGGGATGTAAGCGTAACAAAAACACGTACAAACAAATGGAGATGTTTTAATTGCACATAAAAGTCAGTACAAAGGGGGATTTTTAATGACTCGGTGGATTTCGGGAAATCACAAATTGAAGCAAAATATATGAATGGAAGTATAGTGCGATGTAAAAATATAAAAAGAAGTATTATATAAAGTGGTGTGGTAATTTTTTAAAATATATTTTCACCAATTTAATCAAACGAAAGTTCCCACAGGGACGGGAGTGCGTCGGCATACGAGTAGGGTTGCCAATCATTTTTTTCTTATCATTTGAAAAAAAATACAGTTTTTTTATGTTTGTAGAAAATAAAATTCAAATATATAAGTAAATAGTAAAAATAAAAAATGACGTATATGTCATAAGTAATGACTGACACTGATACGTAAGTTCTGAGTTACGTATGTACTTATTAATTTCTTTTTTGCGTTAGTTGGCAACCCTACACTGAAGGGTGGCCCAGACGTGTCGCTACAAATGCAACTACACTCGAGTCGCTATGAGTTCGACTTGACAGGTGATGTTTTATTAATTAAATAATTAATTTAAAAAATAATTAATTTAAAATTGCATCGTCTTTGTTTCTTACACTGGGAGTTGTGAGTCAAACGTGACTGTGTTTTACAAAAATGTTATACAAGGAAAAGGTATACGTATTGTTCTTTTAAGAAAGCTTCATATTTTCATTGATTATATAATGACCATTACACAAAGACAAAACATCACCCATCACAGCCCACTAAAGAACTAATTAAGCATAACCTAGCTATGCCCACCGTGCTCCGAAGTTATCCGAATCATTTCACGTGGGCATAGGTATTATATCTGGCTAACTATATCAATGCAAGATTCCTTCTATTCGAGACGTTCCTTTTGCTTTGGCTGTATAAAAATGCGTATTTCTTGCAGTTTTCTTACTTCTCATTAAAAAAAGTCAATAATTTCTATCGTATTATCGATAAATTAAAACAATCCCATCTTTAACGGCACATAATGGGTATGCCAAAGCAAAAGGAGCAACCCCCGAGCGGGCCAGTGCGCGAGGTGATGGAGCTGACCTTTCTTCATCTGCTTGATCTCCTTCTCCTGCTTGTCGACGGCCGCCCCCAGCAGGGTGAAGATGATGCCCGCTTGCGAGTTCACGCCCACCGCCGTCACCAGCATCTTTCCTGAGCCTGGAATTGTGTTTTGCGTGTGTGTTTATAGGGAGGCCGTGACATTTTTTTTTATTTTAGATTCCAGGTCCGCCAAGAATGTCATATTTAAACAGATTTAGTTGAAGTCATATTTATATTATACTAGACGCTCCTCTCGGCTAATCCCGGATATCAAGATTCCTGTTTTATCCCAAGGGAGCATTTGCAGCATGCATACGGATAAAAAGTGTGCTATCACCCAAACCAGCTCATACCCTGTCTGTATACCAAATTACATCAACATCCGTTCAATAGTTTTCAACGTGATTGAGGGTCAAACATTCACATTTGTAATAAAATTGTATCAGAGTTAAATTCGATACGGAAATCAAAACCGAACAAGATTGAACCCGAGACTCCCATACCTATACGCTTATATTTAATCACACAAAATATACCCTATGTTGCAAAAAAAAGGGGTACCTTCCATAACGTGAGTCCCGGATAGCACCATGGGATCAAACGATTCTCCCTTCTTCACATGGTCCGATTCTCCCGTTAACGATGACTCGTCGATCTGTAACGTACGCATGCGTGTTATTCGATGCGGGTTTGCTTGGGGGCTCTTGTGATTATCATGGACAAGATTATAATAATAATAATAATAAGCCCGCAGGGCACCTTGTGGCGAGGTGACGGGGAGTAGCGCCCCCGCGGTCCTTAG
>NC_052129.1:5862839-5869189 GCF_012273895.1 Zerene cesonia | reverse complement strand
CCACACGCACACGCACTAACGCGGCCGCGCCCACGCCCACAGCCGTCGCAGGACCCGACGGGCCCGCCCATGCAGGTGGGCAACAAGACGGAGTGCGCGCTGCTGGGCTTCGTGCTGGCGCTGGGGCAGAGCTACGAGGCGGTGCGCGAGCGCCACCCGGAGGAGTCCTTCACGCGCGTCTACACCTTCAACTCGGTGCGCAAGAGCATGTCCACCGTCATCCCCTACAAGGGCGGCTACCGGCTCTACACCAAGGGCGCCTCCGAGATCGTGCTCAAGAAGTTTGTGCCTCTCCTTTCTTACTCTCGCGCCTCTTATTCGCGCTAAACGTTTGATTGGTCGACAGTGCTAGATCGACAGTGTTGCTAAGTTTTGTTTCTATATTTTATCCAGTTGGAGCAAATCTCTTCAACGTGTCGATTCAACTTTGTCACTAAACAAATGATTACCGTGAATACGAAATTTTACCATTTTTTTTATGATTCATTTTGATTGAATTAGTATGATTTAAGTTTAAAGCTCATAATCATCTTTCATTCAATTAGTTACATAGCATTTAAGATTTTTCCGTTGTATCACTGACTTCAACGTAGACAGTGCGAGTACAAATGGCATGTTATTTAATCCGCACACTTTACCGAATCGCGACGACCAGATGCGCATTCATATACGGGCACGAGGGTCGGCTGGAGAAGTTCACGCGCGACATGCAGGACCGGCTCGTGCGGCAGGTCATCGAGCCCATGGCGTGCGACGGGCTGCGCACCATCTCGGTGGCCTACCGCGACTTCGTGCCCGGCAAGGCTGAAATCAACCAGGTGATTGTTGCCGCTCAGTTATAATAATACATGTAAATCACACGTGCATATCTTATTTTAGTTATATCAAAAAACATTGTCAAAGTCACTGTTATAGATGTTAAAGTATTGTGGGCTAAGTGAAGAACCTTGTGTAACTCTTATGCTATATTATATGTGTAGTATAGTTTTAGTTTTACCTAAAAAGTTTCATATGAAAAGTTATATGAATGTCTTATTCTATTTGATCGCAGGTGCATATAGACCAAGAGCCTAACTGGGATGACGAAGACAATATTGTGAACAACTTGACTTGCCTGTGTGTTGTTGGTATTGAAGATCCGGTCAGACCTGAGGTATGCTTTTCTTTCTATTTTCGTAAATTGTTTTTATACAAGTTTATCATTTACGTCCAATTAATTATCATGAATACTACCCTAAATTTATGGTAATTTGTTTTTTTTTTTATTATATTCATTCTAACTTTGTGCAGTACTGTAATATACATGCAATATTATTATATTTATGTTATGTAAAACAGTTGCTAGCGATATATAAAATAGCGAGTGTGTGTGTGTTTGCGGGCGGCAGGTGCCCGAGGCCATCCGCAAGTGCCAGAAGGCCGGCATCACGGTGCGCATGGTGACGGGCGACAACGTCAACACGGCGCGCTCCATCGCCGTCAAGTGCGGCATCCTCAAGCCCTCCGACGACTTCCTCATCCTCGAGGGCAAGGAGTTCAACCACCGCATCCGCGACGCCAACGGGGAGGTCGGATAGCACTCACTTATGGATAGACCTATTTGCCTATTATATATTTATATTTACCTTATTTTATTTTCTCAATTTACATAACTATACGATTCATTGATTTGAATGTTAAGACGAAATAGTAAAGTTACACTGTATTTTGTATAACTTATGTAGGAAACGGATACTTATTCATGATGTGTATGAAATCATATAGATTTAGCTTAATGATATGTACGATCTTAATGTCATACCAGCAGAGAGCATATTGTGCGCTTAGTAAAAGCACCCGTTTCCCCTGCAGGTCCAGCAGCACCTGATCGACAAGGTGTGGCCGAAGCTGCGCGTGCTGGCGCGCTCGTCGCCCACGGACAAGTACACGCTGGTGAAGGGCATGATCGAGTCCAAGGCGTTCGACACGCGCGAGGTGGTGGCGGTCACCGGCGACGGCACCAACGACGGGCCCGCGCTCAAGAAGGCCGACGTGGGCTTCGCCATGGTGAGTGCCGCGCTCGGGGTGCCGCCCTCGGGGTGCCGCCGGGCTCCGCTCTCGGCCCTCTGCTTTATAGTCGTTATGGTTTTGGTGATATCGAGATATCGGTGTTTATAGAACTTGATTCACGTTCATAAGGCATGTTATGGAGGAAATTAAAGATTAAGTTCAACTTGTTCCTTAAACTAAGATTTGCAAGTTGTACAGCAATTCCTAAAATATTGTAAGCATACTAAATAATATGGATGTACTATCGAACTCTAAAAACACGTACTTATCGAATAATCGAATGTCCCGTACAGGGCATAGCGGGCACGGACGTGGCCAAGGAGGCGTCCGACATCATCCTCACGGATGACAACTTCTCGTCCATCGTGAAGGCGGTGATGTGGGGCCGCAACGTGTACGACTCCATCGCCAAGTTCCTGCAGTTCCAGCTCACCGTCAACGTGGTGGCGGTCATTGTGGCCTTCATTGGTGCTTGCGCGATACAGGACAGCCCGCTTAAGGTGCGCTGGACATAGATGGACACTGTCATATGGCAGGATTATGTCCCTTTGTATTTAGCCCAACGATGATACGAATTCAGTACCAAATTGTAGATCGCATAAAATGCACGTATACTTTTTTGGCCATAGATTTTTTACTGATATTATACAAATAAATAATGAGAGTTGCGATGCGTGTGCGCAGGCGGTGCAGATGCTGTGGGTGAACCTGATCATGGACACGCTGGCCTCGCTGGCGCTGGCCACGGAGATGCCGACGGCGGACCTGCTGCAGCGCAAGCCCTACGGCCGCACCAAGCCGCTCATCTCGCGCACCATGATGAAGAACATCCTCGGCCAGGCCTTCTATCAGCTGTTCATTATCTTCTCCCTGCTTTTTGTTGGTCAGTCACCGGATTCTGTGAATTGGTTGTGTGCGCGAAGGATTTTCATCATTGAAATATAATTTTATAACATCACGGGCACATAATATTAATTTTTTATCTTCATTAATAATATAAAAAATATAAAAAATATATTATAAAATGTATTTCTGTCGGAAAAGAAATCTCTTTTTCCCTCAAAATTAGAAATCATTAAAGCTATTCAACTTTAATAATTATTTTATCAAGCTTTGAAAGAACGTACGTTTGTTTTTTTTTTTTGCATAAAAATAACAAACGTGTCAAGTTTAAAAATTGATATTGCCACATGTCTTCGCTCATTTTTATATCATCGTCCAAAATTAACTTAATTATAATAAAGCAATTCAAGAGAAAAAAATCTCCTCATTAATGATCATAACGTGACGTAGGTGATCGAATCCTGAACATCCCGTCGGGGCGCGGGCAGGAACTGGGCGCGGAGCCCACGCAGCACTTCACTATCATCTTCAACACGTTCGTGATGATGACGCTGTTCAACGAGATCAACGCGCGCAAGATACACGGCCAGAGGAACGTGTTCGAGGGGCTCTTCACAAATCCCATTTTCTACTCCATATGGATCGGCACTGCGCTCTCCCAGGTATGAGATGGGTCCGTCTAGTTGTAAATCAATACATTTTGTCGTAATTATGTGATGAAATATCTTGATAGCAAGTTCATAAAAAGCATACAGTCAAAAGTCATAAAATTTAACAATTAGTTTGTTAACCTTAACTTTTAGTCATGTTTTAAATTTAATGTTTGGCTCGAAGGACCAGTTTTGTACGCCATTTATGTATTTATAGCTTATATGGAACAGTATTACTTTTAACAACATATAACTAACTAGCAACCAGTACAATTAGGTCAGATTGCAATCCAGTTAAGCAATGCGTTCGTACGACGCGTTCCAGGTGGTAATCATCCAGTTCGGCGGCATGGCGTTCAGCACGGCGGGGCTGTCGGTGGACCAGTGGCTGTGGTGTCTGTTCTTCGGCGCCGGCACGCTCGTCTGGGGGCAGCTCATCACCACCATCCCCACGCGCAAGATACCCAAGAAGCTCTCGTGAGTGCTTTTCGCTATTCGGCTCGAAGGACCTTTCTTTATTTTAGGAATTTGAGACATCAGGGACGTAGGAAATGTGAATTTTAGGCTCTAATTAACTCGATGCTAATTTTTTTTTTAAATCAATTAATAATAAATAAATAACTGTATTACTTTGTGAAAATCATGTCGTATTATATCAATTATTTATTGATGTTTTATTATTAAGGTTTTAAATTGTTTCGCTCTTATACAGTAGATAACTGAGAAGATACTATTCTTTAATTAGTTCTGAAGCCAAACGACTTGGTTCACGAGTTCGCTCCATTTATGTACCTTTATAAAAAAGCTGGTGCGAAAAATTGCGGCAAAGTACCGGTTACCCGGAGCTGCCCGGCGTGGCTCAGTCCAACTCGAGCTTGGCCACTTGTAGCCGGGACAGGCGGAAAGTGCAGTGAGTGACTGTACTTTGGGGCTAAGTGTTGAAGTGTTTATGCACTAATTAGTGGAGGAAGATGATTTTAATGATTTAGAAGTGGTTATAGTCTTCGCCTCTTAAAACTTCTTAAGAGTATTTAGCAAGTTGCGTCTTGTATGTTTTGGAGTTTAGACAGTGATTTGCGTAATATATGTTGTATAGTTAGTGTACTTGAAAGTAGTAAGGTATTTCACTTTCAATTCTCTGGTCTGATCAGTTTGCGCTGACCTAAACAGTAGCACTTATTTTTTATGTTTAATGTAATATCGTCAAGAGGTTACCGGGACGTTTCAAAGTACTAATTCCAGTGTGGAATAGTAGTGACATGAGACGACCTATAAAGCTCTGTCTTTTTCCCACATTGGCATTAGTTCTGCTTTAGGACGTGACGGTAACCCCGCAGGTCAATGATAATAATGATGGTGATTATTATATAATGCTCTACGTATACTTACCACCCACCCCGTGGTTTCCAGTTGGGGCCGCGGGCAACCGGACCCGGAGACGATCCAGCCGGGGCCGGACTACGACAGCGACCTGGACAAGAAGCCCCGCGCCGGGCAGATCCTCTGGATCCGGGGCCTCACGCGCCTGCAGACTCAGGTACGGGCGCGCCCGGAGCCCGCGGGGCCCGCTGCGGTAGGTGACGGGATTCTGTAGGGCCAACGGGATCCGAATCTGAGACTCACTTCTTAGGGTTCATTTGGGTTGTGATTAATTATAGACATCTTTTAAAGAATTTGCTGTGCATAGTTTTTTATAAAAGAGTATATTTGACGAATGTAAATGATCTGATTTGTTTTTGTTTTAAAACGAAAACTGTTGGGTGGGTAGCACTTGTTAAATTAAAAAAAATCGTTATTTTTAGAACTGAAGCAATGAATTCTTAATGTATTAAACGCGACAAGTTCCTATACGGAATGCTTTATAGTTCCTCTAGATGTAAGATTATCAGTATTACTTATTATTACTTTAAAATATAGGGCTGAATCCCGTCACTTATCCGCCGTATGTGTCAGGGAAAATGTGAGGGGTTTGATATTTCGTCCGTTGAGTAAGCTTTTGGATTTTAAACTATATTCTTTGTGGGATAATGTTGGGATTAATTTGAATTATATCTGTCTGTTCCCTGGGGTTCTGTATAGGTTAGATTCTGACAAGAATCGGTCAAACTCTAACTTGTATTATGTGACTTGCTCGTCGGCCATTTTGTTGTATATATATATATATATATATATTTTTAAATTAAAATTAAATGGCCTGCGAACATTAAAATTACATTATGAATATTGGCTGTGATACAAGACTGTTAAATTTGAAATTCATAATGTGATACTTGAGGTTACTCCACGAGACTTAAAGTCGAGTCGAGTAACGATAGCATACGACTAGGTCTAGCATAAACACGAAAGAGGGATAAGTTTTAGTTTACAGCATATGTATGTTAGCGGTGAAACCGCACATTCAGCATTCGTCACGAGCGGTAACCTTGGGCATCCTGACGTTGAGTCAAACGATAAATAATATTTTACTTTTACTATATTTGCATACAGAGCAAAATCTTGTTGCATCCATATTATAGAAATAAATGCTGATCATTTTTTTGACACATTCATTTACAGTAAGCCGGGTTATTCACAGACCGCAATAATGTTTTTGACACGAATATTTGCGATTATTGTAACTTTCAAATACTTTATTTATTTTTTCTTGGTTTATATTTATTTATATATTTTGTTTAATTTCTCAGTTATTCTCCTACACTTGAGTTGTTTCAATAGTTTATTTCTATGCCTACACAGAGAAACACTTTACAGATTAATAGAAGTAGTTTGCTATTATTTTTGGCCCATTAACGTAGTGCGGGCCGCCGG
>NC_052129.1:5854129-5861839 GCF_012273895.1 Zerene cesonia | reverse complement strand
CCCTCCCCCGTCCTGCCCCTAGTACCGCCCCGCCCCGCCCCGCCCCCGCAGCCCGCGCTCCGTGTCCGTCGTGCAAGCCGGGGCGAGACGCACTAGTTAGACCCGCATCGGTCGTGCATGCTCGCAGTACCGATTCGCTTCCCGATCTGTTTATTATTATTTAATGATTGCCCGCCCCACCCTAATACCCATTGGCATGCGTTTTCCGTAGGCTGTGACGATGTACTTATCCCTCATTACGAATCCAAACAGTGACTATGACTACCCGAATGGATACAACACACGATCACATCGCGTCGAGTGACTTCTTTCTGTCTATCTTTTATTTAGTCATACTGACTGTTTGATTTATGTTTTTTATTTATTATAATTTGTCTGTTTATTTTGATTTTGTTTCAAGAATAGTATTATTTGCTTGTGATCCGCCCGCGCCGCCGCCGCCCACTAACACGCCTACCGATAAGTCCGAGCAGTTACCTTTTATATTCAATTATTCGATGTTTGCATTTAAATTACCTCATTTTTTGATTGTTAATTAAATTACCGAATCGTGTAGAGGTACTGCCGGTAGGGACGTTCATTGAGTGTGGAGTGGACTTAAGACCCGTAGAGCATGCGTGTGTGCTCGACGCACTAACTCGTTCCACCTCTCCCCATCCCTTAGTGTCTGTGTTTTGTGTTTGTTTTGTTTTGGTTGTTGTTGATTTTTTTTATTTTATTTTTGGTTGTTGTTTTTCTTTATTTTTTTATTTTGGTTTGTGTACGTTCCCGAGTCGGTCGGAGTAGACGCCAGCGACGGGTGTATGTAGTGCCTTGCATTGGACGCCTTCACTGTGTTATTTTGCGTATTTTGTTAGGCTTGTTGTAGTGTCCGTATTAGTATATGTATATAGTGACAAGACGACGGTCGACGGTAAGTAGTGTACATGTTTAGTGACAAATATCACAATAAAAAAAAAACTAACAAAGAGTGATCTCGTAGTTTCCTAACGAATGACGTCGCTTTACGACGTTGCGAGCGTAACTTGAAGCGAAAGTTTAATAGTTATTTTGAAATGCGACGCGATCGTAACGGATCTGCGCCGCTCGCACGTCGCAAGGCGGACGGAAGCGTGCGTAGGCGAATCGATCATCCTCGGCTCCTCCGACGACACTAACCCGGCATGGTAGAGTAAGTCTAGAGGGAACTCCGACCGCGGCACCGTAGAGCCGCGTAGAGGCTCGCTAGGCGTCGCCCCGCAGCGGGGCCGGGCTCGTTCGCTCCCCGTCCCGTTATTTTGTTTTGGTTTGGTTCTGTTCAGTTGGCACTCTGTCACGCGACACGGTCTCTGACCACACACCCACACACCCCGAGACGGCGAGACGTGACCGTGCCGTGTGCGTAGGACGGCGCCGAGCGGGGCGACGCGCGCGCCGTAGAGCGATGTTGTTGGCAGCCGCGGCCCGCGCTCGAGACCGAGGTGTAGCGCCGCGCCGCCCTCCCGCCGGTACGGCCCGTAGCGTAGCGTAGCCTAGCGTAGCGCGGCGTAGCGCGGCGTAGCGTGTAGCGCGTGCGTGCGCGGCAGCGGCATGGCGCGGGCGGCGGCTAACGCGCGCCCCCTTGCAGCTGCGCGTGGTGCGCGCCTTCAAGTCGACGCTGGAGGACCTGGAGGAGCGGCTGTCGGCGCACTCGGCGGCCGGCCTGCGCTCGCGCCTGCGCGCCGCGCCCGCCGCCGCCGACGCCGCCGACGCCGCCGACGCCGCCGACATCGCCTACATCGACGACGAGCGCGAGGCGACCGCCTTCTAGCGACCGGACGTTCCCATGTGTTACGTTTACGACGATTCTATGTTAAGCGAACGAAAGATTTTTTTCTAAATTGTGAGGTTAGACGGTTCTTAAGAGCGTTCCGTTTCAGAGGTTGACGGTAAGTGTAGGCCGACGCGCAGGCGGGCGCCGACAGGGGTGATGGGTCACATTGACGTAGCGGATTCGGGGGTAGACGCGGCCGGTACTCTCAGTGATAGAATTGCATGCGGTGAGGGTATTTTCAAAAGAGCTTCCCCTCGTGGAGCGATTTTTAGACTTGTTTTTTTTTTAATTTTCTACTGTAAACTCAATTCAAATAAAATATCGAACGATTTTATAGCAAATTTAAGAAACGTTAAAAGAAAAATTAAACTCCATCCCGCGTCGTCTTCCCTAGATGTAAATACTAAGCAAGCGTTGCGCGCGCGCAGAGCCCCTTTGAAAATCGACTCGTGACACTTTTCTAATACTGATTGTACTGATAGTTAGCATGAGCCTCGTCTTGCACGTTGTTTGCCTTCGGTACTCTAACGGTACACTACACGCAAGGACAAACGCTCAACACTAGGACGACGTATGTAAGTCTTCGCACATGAATCGTGAATGTCCGTTTTATTTCGATTTAAAAGATCGTGTCTCGTTCTAATCTTTTTATGGCATAAATGAATAACTTTAAATGCACGAGTCCCGATAAGCGCGGGCGCCTTTTAATTTCGCAAATTACTTTCTTATGATTTCTTATGATACATGTGCGAAGTGCGACCAGCCTTATTGATCGTTTGCGTCAAGTTAGTTTTAAGCGCAGAGTATATTGGAGAATTGTTAGTGCGTGGTACAAAAAGTTGTTTTTAATTTTTGTCATTTTGTAATTTGTTTTTTTTTTACTCGCTTCGCATTTAAAGTGTGATCATGCTTATGTTACAGCGTTTGCATGTAGACAGGTGTATGTGAGTATGCACAATTTGTATTTTTTTTTTTTTGTTGAATTAGACGTTTGGTAGATTTTATTTAATAGTTGTGCGCTGATCATATATATATTTTTTAATTTATTTAGTCTCGAAAGTTCTATTAGTCGTAGTAATCTGTTGAGATCTGTATAAAACTACCAAACCTCTAAATTTAGATTAAGCAGCTAAAACGAGGAAATAAAATCATATGTATGTCTCCACTACACCAAAACTAGAAAAATAAGTACCTAATTTACCATTTTAATATGCTTTTACATTTTATTTTATTTTTTGTTTCTTTATGTTTTAACGTTGACTCGGTTGTGTAAGTACTTATTCATTAAGTTTTATTTTCTTTTTGATTTACGTGTAACGAATACTTATAACTAATGATAAACATAACTTAACCGGCATATAAACGACCAGTAAAACTCATTTTAATAAAGTATTTATTTGAACATTGTCGATATTTTATTTTCATTTTTATCCTCGAACTAAATCGCACTAAAGATCGCGTAGCTCACATACCGGAGTCTTTTTTTCTTAACTTTCCGTAGTTGTAGATTTATTTCACGGTAATTTTTACATTTATTTTTTATTTTTGTATATGCTACTGGATGCCCTTGAACCTCCTAACCCAGCTAGTGAATGACCCCTAAATTAGTTTAGGCACTTAGGTAGAAACGAAACTGCTGACAATTTTTAACAACTAACAAGCTGCCATGCTCACTTCTAGAAATTTCGGAATTCTAAAACCAAAGCTCGAGCCTTGCGGCCGGTCTGGCGCGACCGTCAGCCGTCAGCTGTCGGCTGTCAGCCGTCAGCCGTCAGCCGTTAGCCGTCAGCCGTCAGCCGTCAGCTGTCAGGTGGCGCGTGTCGGGTTGGTTTTAGAACGCCGCCTGTCCTTCTGTTTGCGTACTGGCAACATCGATGGTGTCGAGCGGGCCGGACTGACTCGTCCGTCATTGTTTTCCAGCAAAAGGCGGACATATTGGCTGGCCGCAGGATTTTTGTCAATAATTATTTGGCGGAGCACAGGAGAATCAGCGTGCAATCCGGCGGCAGTTCCATACCAGCCCTCAGCCCAGTTTCGCATCAGAGCGATGAATAAACCGAATACATATATACGATACTAAATATGATATACCGAAATACATAAAATATAGCGCGTAAAACAGCTTAAGACAGATAGTGAGTTAAACAACTGCCAATGAAAAATACGCCTTTTAAAATATATTCTCGAATATAATTTTTTCTGAAATCTTTAACGTAGAATGTTACTGAAAGTATTAGACTAAGTTGCAAAATGAATATAGTGTAGTGAATAATGGTGCACCAATTTTTAAAATTAAAATTTTTCGCAACGTGTTTATTTTTCTACGAAAAATATATAATCGTGATAATTTAATATTAATTTTTCTGTAAATAAAACATTCTTTGGACGATTTCTCTTGTCGATGTAACGTTGTTGTGTGTTTGAAAGTTAAAATTTTATATAAAACATATAATGTGCCATTTTTATATAGAAATGATTTATAAATTCCGCTAACAAGTGCTTTTTTATGATAGGATATTTGAATTTGCTTGATATGTACGTGTTTTCTTTTCTTTTTTGTTTCTGAATGCGTCAGTAGTTTGTGCCTTTTTGATTGTTGAATTAATGTGCTCGTTGTATGTGTCCATAGAAATAAGTTTTATGGTCGCTTTCTTTCGACAGTTTGAGACGAGCGCTCCTTTGATAATTATTTAATTGTCATTCAAAAAATGCATGAGTATCTACCGAGGTGTTACTTTAGAAATGCATGCATTTTTAGACTATAGTTATAGACTATACTACTTCATTACTTGGAAACTACACTGTCTACATTTCCCACACTACATTACCTTTCCCCCTTCTGTTTGGTTTAACCTTCTACTTATTTGTAAAAATTATTTTAATTTTTTTCTACAGGTTTCAAGCAAATTTAACTATCCGTCGTAATATATTCTAAGATATTAACAATTTAAATATTTATATAACTACTAATAATAATAATAATTAGGGAAAATCTTTTAAAACTTCTGCACTTCGTGTAGTGAAAACTTAATCAATGCCTGCTTATAATTAAGAGACTTAGAATCTAAAACTATGAAAACTACGTGTCTTGGTGTACACCAAAGCTAGGGATAAAATTTTCGAAAACCAATTTTATTATAACGCTTGAATATTTCACGCAAATAGTTTATACACTAATGGACCATAGTGGAGCATGATCTGGCTAAACCACGTGGAAGCTTCATGTTTTAGTAATAAAGTATCTATACTCCAAAATTAACTTTTATTTCAACCGTTTGCTTCGTGTCGGAGAGCCGCATAAATAAGGTAATTGAAGGAAGCGTCATTATAGCCGTTGTGTCGATATCGTCAGACGTGCGAATGTTTGTCGTGAGATAGACGTGTAGACTCCGCTTGGCTTGTCACTGTCGCGCATGCGCAGCTTGCACTAGTGTCTAGACACATCTGTCCCGACCCTAGGTCGCCCTCTCACCTACTCGCTTCTATCCGTTAGACGAGCGACTATAGATCTGGTATGTGAGCGACTTCGATGTGTGCTTATAGATCAGCATGCGACGACACACTCGCTGTGTGCGACACGGACACACAGTCACAACACACGCACACTACTGTGTCATTGGTTTAATTAAGCTTACGTACCTCGACGCAGGTATTATGTACTTCAGTGTTCAATTCGTTAGTTATTTTCATTTTTTTTTGTTTTTTTTTTTTTTACTTATTTCTACAAATGTAAAAAAAGAATATAAACGGAGCCCTGGATGGAAATTGTAAAATAGTTATAAGTGCACAACCCATGAATGTGCTTCTTACGGTGTAGGAAGACCCTGCGTTATTTTTATTTTATCTGTTTTTTATTTAATCTGTCCTACGATCTTGACGCTTCGAGGAGCACTGCTTCCGTCAGTCCCTCTGAGTCTATCTTCTACACTATGTGCAGAAACTGTCATCGCTACTGTCCCCGACGCTGCTCTAAAGTCCAAACAGGCCCGCTCCACCCGCGGAGCGGCGCCGCCGACTGCGGGTTACTATTTGGATCGCAAGTGTAAATAGCTTGATAGCTACTGTTGTATCGTGTACATAGCGCTTAGTTTGGAGCAGCGTTGGCCGGCACGTACTGTCTGCGCACGGCTCGGCCGTCAGGCCTTCTTCGAGACGTGATCTTTCATATTCTTGTTTTTATTTTCTTTTCCATGAATCCCCATTGCACACGGAAGGTCATAGGTGGCGAGTTACAAGAGCGCTTGATTCCTGTGCCCTACAGCAAGACATCTACCGATCAAGCTGTAAGATTTGATAAACGCCTGCTCTTTCACTCACCTCGTTTGTTTTGTCTATTTAATTTTCCCTTTAATGTTCTGTTCTACTTACTGTACGAGTACTCTAAACTTACAAATGTTTCCGTTGTTACTGTTTATCCTTTCTTGTCTTTGCGCTGACCCTTTAACTTCACTATGCCGTGTACCGTTCCTTCTCCGATGCTACCTTCTTGTATGAAATTAATCGGTCAGTGTCGCTTGTCGTGTGCATGCTACATCGAGCACGTGTACCGTACCGCATGGTGTTCATTCGAGAAGCTTTACGTCAATGTTATTCACTGTTGTTTAGTTCGATTCCATTCAACGTGCAATACGTTTGTGCCTATTTAAATGGAAATTTAAAATGATACTTTTAAAAATTTTAATATTCAGTAATATTTTTAATATTTATCTTTAAAGAATTTCAACTATAAGGATTAGAATCACCCTTTTAGAATATAGTTATTATTAGAGGTAGGGTCATTGATGCTAGAATTAGGCACGATCCTACTCCGTAAGTTAGTCATCTAGAAAATACATACCAGCTAAATTTATAAGTTAGCATCATCACTAGTCATAGTTGTATATATTATGTTGCGACACATCTTGCACTCGAAGAACCAGGGGTTCGTCATAAACCATCAAACAGATAGCTTTTAGTGTAGGATTCGCTTAAAATCGGTCGTTAGGTTGAGCTTGCTTTGTCGGGAGGGAGACACGTTGCTTCGTACTGTGCTAGCAAGAGGGCTCGCTCTAGAGGGCGCGACGCGACGCATGCGCACAGTGCGCGGGTAGTTACACTGCATGCGCGGGCGCGGACTCGCAGAGCGTGCGCCGTCGCGCGCGACCGGGGCGCGCCCCTTCCTGCGATGTTCGTGGACCGATGTGACTCAAGTTTTCAATTTTACGCTTCCGCCTCTTTTTAATGGCTCAATGTGCTTATATTTGTTTAATTAATGAATTCTATATTAATGCTCCTTTTGATTTACCGCGACAATAACCTGGCTTCATCACGAACTAACGTTGATTTCTCGAGAAGACGCTCGGCGGTGAATCAAAAGGGGCCCAATCTACGAACACACGCAATCTCTGGCTCTCGCCGACTACGAACGATCGACGCGTATCGGTCCACCACTAATGTACCCCCTAGCACAGACTGTCGCCACACTGGTTGTAAATTTCCACTTCATCCGTTGCGAATGTAACTAAAAATGTTACAAAAGTTCCTTTCATCAGCCAAATCGGTGTAACGATCGACATTCAAAAGTCGACGTCAGTGTGACGAGTTTAGTTGCATCCGCAAAGAAGAAGGGTAGGGCGAGTAGTCGGCGAGGCAGAGAGCGCGTGGTCGGAGCGGGTGAGAGCGGAGTTGTGCGCGCAGATCCGCGTGGTGAACGCGTTCCGGCAGGGGCTGGACTCGCGCGGGTCGCTGGCGGACGCGGCGCTGGCGGAGGCGCTGCGCAAGCAGACGGCGCTGTCCAAGCGCTACTCGCACTCGTCCAGCGTGGAGTACGAGCCGCCGCGCGACGCGCTCGCGCCGCACGACCTGGACGTGGAGCGGCTGTCCAGCCACAGCCACACCGAGACCGCCGTCTAACCGCCCCCACCAGCCCCTCCCCGCCC
>NC_052129.1:5822022-5853129 GCF_012273895.1 Zerene cesonia | reverse complement strand
CCCGCGCCCCTCGCCCCCCGCCACGCCGCGCCGCCCCCGCGCCTGCGCGCTCGCTGTACGGGGGACCCGCCTCGAGTTATAACTTCGTATTCGTATGGTAAACTTTACAAATAAAACACTTATTATTCTCTAGGAAAATCTAAAAAGATTCGCAAAGCGTAATCCCTTGTGCGTGAAATATGTGGACTTTTCTTTTACATTTCGCGCGTATCATCCCTTCCCGAGGTCGGCTCGAACGGACGGAACGGTTAGTTCTTAGCGTCAAATAGATTATTGTTATAATACAATTTGAATAGTGTATATATAAAAAGGGATAAATGGTAATGGAAAGTTAGTGCGTAATTTAGTATCTTAATTATAATAGCGTATGTAAAAATTAAATTGTACCTTTTTACATCGATTGGAATTGTTAACTGTATGCAATATTATAATTACGCTAATCGCATTAAACGCAGACGATCGAAAGACTTAGGAGCGAGGGCTCCAGACTTGTGTGATGAGGTCGCGAGTCCTACTCGAAGGAACTATTTAAATATCTTCCACCTGTCAGTTCATATGTTATAAATAATTGTTAAGTCGGTTTTCAAAACTCGGCACACACTACGACGGCACTGCAATACACTAACGGGCCGTAGTGTGTGTGATCTTTTATTGAATAATAGGTCCAAGTAGGATCGCGTTTTTTACTCACTAAGAAGGAATATCGAATACACTCCTTATAACATACGTCCCTCGTATAGCCAGTCGCACGGTACGATTAACACTAAATTATTGAAGTATTAGTTAAGGTGTTTGTTATAAATTTCAATAACTTTTCTTTTTTGTTTTGACGACCTTTTCCCCTAAATCTAAGTATACATTTAAGTCATATCTCGAACGTAGACGCATCCGGGTGCGCGCGCACCTGAGTGCGCACCGACGTAGTCCACTTTAAACATCTTCAAAATGTTTAAATAGATAAAATTGTATAGCTGAAGGTATTTATTTGTAATGCTAGTCTCTTATGAAAACATACTAACTATTCAATTATTATAACGTACTTATTGATTATTGATAAATACTTCAAGTTTATTAAACAAAGTTATAGTCTACGATGTAACGAATTGATTTTGCATATTTTCTCTATGAGCAATAGCTAGCCGCGCGGCCCGCGTGTCCCGGCCACGGGGCCCTGGGCCCCTTGCACACGAGGGCGCGGGGCTTCGGGGCCAAGGGCCGCGCCCGCGCTGATAGGCGTCGTAGGATCGCAGTGGCATTTTCAACTTATAAAGTAAGGAGAGTTAGTGAGAATCGAACAGCTCGCTGCCCACTTGTTTTAGTAATAAATAATATAAATAAAGTGAAACGATGTAGCGAATCGGCAAGTTCAATTTTGTATAGAGCGTTTCCTGTAGCGGTATTGAGAGTTGTTACGTTTTGTCGGTGAGGTGCGCCGGCGCGGCCGGGGCTCGCTCCAGACACGCGACCATTAAACTATTAACGATCTTGTAAGTAATCGAGTATTAGCTTCGGTAAAAGCCTTTTTAAGAGAAGTTAGTTAAAATGAATCTATTGAAAGTTCATATGTTTAAATGGTAATATTAGTACGGTTACAGCGCATATAGGCCATGGTATCGTTTCGTGTATTATATTGCTGTTTCGTTGATATTCGTTACGTACCACGTGGTTTCCGATGAAAGACATATGTTAGGGAGTACTGTAAGTAGGCGGTCGCCGCCACCTACCTAACAATCAATTGTTTTGACATGACAATCTGCCACTAATCATTTTAGATAATAAGTACCATTGTTGTATTTTTCGTCTCACAATAAATGAAAATCTATTTTATTGTTTTTAATGCTGTAGTTTTATTTTTATATGATCCTTTAATAACGAGCACTCGACTGATTGAGCGTAAGTATGTAATTATGAAAATCTGGATTCAATATGTCTTTTCTAATAAATTTTCATTTTTTTCCTCTAATATTTATGCCAAATAAAGTAAACTTAAAGTAGTCATTTTATTGAACGTTCACAATTAAGAAAAATGGTTTGTAATAAATATTGAAACAATTTTACCTTGAAGGTAATAACCGAATTTGACGATGTCTCAAAACTGACTAGTTCGGCCCTATATATAGCCAATATATGGATAAATTGGCTCTTTAAAGATATCTTTCGAGGAAGATACCTAAGTAAAGGTACGAAACTTACAGAAAAATATGTTGCGTTTGTATTTTTACTAGAATCTATGACGAGACATGCTTTAATTACAGTACATTTTAAAATGTAATGTAAAGAGTAACCAATAAAGACTATTACGACAGCAGATAATTGTTTTAATCATAATAATCAGCTGGTCACGATCACGAGGAATCGAATTTAGGACCTATGAATAGGGTTACAATTTTTTACTTTAGACAAAACGTCATCAGTAAGTATCAAACTATCAAAAACAAAAGTCAATAAATTGTATTTAACGTACTTACGATATTTAACAAAATACCATCCAATAGAGTATTGTTTTAAAACACACATTACAGCGCGTGTTTTAAGGAATTTGGTTTTTGACTGAAATTTGTATACCTACCATATGAGGTGCACATGTATTAATTCTCAGTTACGACGGTTTAACATTTATTTAACGGTACATAATATACGTGTTAAATCGTTTGATGAAGTCAATAATTAATCATTTTATTTATTTGTTGCTTCACTAGCTGCGTCGCGCTGTTTCCGCCGCAGACCCACGAACGATAGCAAGCGTTTCTATAGCTCGTGTTGTTCTAACACTAAAACAGCCCGTATCATCAAAAACTGTAAATGATTATCGAATGATAGAGTTACAAACATCCATACATCCTTATAACCATTTCCTTTTATAATATTTGTAGGATAAGGGATAAGAGGCCCACGAGCTATTTTTTGCAGAACTAACACATTGGTAGTTTAAAAATAATACGAGACTTAATATCTTGAGTATAATTAAATAAGGCGAGTAGGAATAAAACAACAAAATACTTAATATTTACTTTTATTTACAATAGACAACTCTCATTATACCGTGTACTTCCAAACCAAGTATACAAATCATAAACAGGAGGTATTTCTTTCAACTTAATCATAAATTTTAGAGCCTTAATTCTTACTTTGTTCACAAATATGTCAAAGGAAAGGAACACGTATTTACGACATATTTTCCATATGTTTAATTGAACAAGCACGTAGATGTGTGTCTGTGTGTCTGTGTGTCTGTCTGTCTGTCAGTGCAGGGCGATGAGTCCGGGCGGCGGCTCGGGCGGCATGAAGCCGGCCAGCGGGAGCGGCAGCGCGCCCTCTGGCGACAATAATTGCTATATTAATTAACTATAGACTGAAAAATCTGTGTTAAATATTAGTTATAAATGTTAAGGTTAAGATAAATTATCGATTTATTAATAAAACAATTTGTTGAGAAGTCAATTAGGTATAAATAAAAGGATTATTTATTGCATTTGTTCTAATTATAAAGAACAGGAAAAAACTTTTTCCTCAAACGAAACGAAAGACTACATCTCTACTATAATCTCTATTATATTCAATTATAATTTTTAATAATAATACTTGTCTAATGGCTTAAATTGTGAATTAACTTTAGAAGCAAGCTGTTTCTCCTAAATACAGGTTGCCCAGCAATCTAGCTAGGGAAACATCGGCTTTATATATTCTACACTTTAAAGATATATGTAAGACAAACTGTTTATATATACTAAATTGTAATTGTTATAAATTGTGAATTTTAAAAATATATGTATTTATGAATATTGTCATAAATAACTTGTATTCTTATCTTTGTGTGAGTGCCAATTCCCGCGTATATGTGCGTGTTGCTGCGTGTGAATGCACGTTACTGGGTGTTAGTGTGTGTATGTACATGTTGCTGTATGCGAGTGGGCACGTACGGGGGCGGGGGCGGGGGCGCGGGGGCGAGCCGGGCGGCGGCGGGGGCGGGGGCAGCGCGTCCCACAGCGACACGTGGTCGGGGTGCGACGCGGGGCACGGCCACGCGCAGCCGTAGCGCCGCGCGCGACGCCGCTGCAACGCAACGACAATCGCATCAAAATTGGAACAACAAACATTCGATCTATTCAAGCTGGCACTAACAAATATATTACTCAGGAATAAGACTTTTTTTTGCGTAAAATATCTGATATTTGATTTTGTCTGATATTTTTTTAAACATTGAAATAAACATGAAATCACGCCTCAATAAAAAAAAAAACGTTAACAGAAGACAACATTTATGATCTACCTTTGGCGGCGGCTCCGTATCCGAGTCCTGTCCCGGCGCGTATCCGTCCGCGAACCGCACCCGCTTGCCCACGCCCACGCCGGCGCTCCGACTGCAATGTTACATAAATCATGTAAAAAATGGTTGCCTGTAAAGTCGGTTTTACGGGCGAAGATTTAACGTGACAACGTCTTTTTCTCGGTAGAATATTTATTGATATGAATATTATTAAATTGCACAATAGGAACAAGGAATTGAATGAAAATAAGAATTGCAAAAATTTTAACTACAGAAAATATATTTTGTTTACTAAAAAGACAGAGACAGAGACACAAGCACGCGCCGAATCAATGCGCCTAATTCTCTAGTGCTGCGCGCGCGGCGGACCGATGGTGGTTCGGTGACTCATGGTAACGTTACCGGGCGTTACACTTTTTCATGAGTAACTCCGAGCCGCAACCTAATTTAAGACGTTGTCACGTCAAAAACTTATCTTACAGATATAATAATGCAACTTGTAATAAAATAATAATACCAGAAGTTATAACTTGTGATAAAAAGGAACCAATACTAAGAAATAGTTGAAAATGTTACATTTGTTCGTGATAATTTACTTTAGCAAAATCCCTTTTTCCTCCTCTTTATCCGCTTCAACAGTGTCCAGTTCCTTTGCCACGTCTCCCAAAACTGAAAAGAGATTGATATGTGAATACTACTTCTCCGGCTCGAAGGACCAATATGTAAAATCGTATTTATTTATATTTATTTGAATTTTTTATTCAATTATTCGATCTAGGATAATGACACTATTTTTAGTTATTGATATCAGTGAAAGAAATTAACCATTATCCATTAAAAAAAAAAGATCGCAATGTACCTGTGTCCCTCAAAGCTTGGTTTATCCTGTCGTCCAGTGTACTCTTGTGTTCTTCCTTCTGCTCCTCTGGCTCAGTGGCCTCCTGCAGCGTCACCTCGGTGAAAGTGGCGGGCTCGGTTTCCGACGAGAAACAATCGCCGTACTGCAGTCTATCTGACGCTCCATATGTGTCCATGTACGCTTCGTCGTAGCTGTGAGTTAAGAGGATATTTTAGTAGTCTATATTAGTTTATTCCTGTCTAGTCTGAAATAAGGAAGACGGACTAGATATGAACGAATGAATGAAAAATACTTTTTCTATTGTTATTTGCCTTGGATGGCAGAACAGTACAATTTCGACAGACTATTTTAAAGTAAATATAAGTTTGTCTCTATAGCACGTCGCCTACCTAATGGGGGTGCCGTCGGTCCGGTTGGCGAGGCTCTGGATGCGGTAGACCGGCTCGCCGCCCGTCAGCACTATGTTCACTTCGCCCGGCTTCAGACCTGCGCACATAGCATACACTTATTATTGCCTGTCGTTACACTATTTAGTGGCCAGACCTGTGATGATTTTTACTAAGAAATATAGACTCAAAGGTGGTTGTAATGAACACGGTTCCACTGAACTGAACCGTCAATGTGGAAAGTAGTGAGATGTTGAACATTGTGTAGGCGGCGTACCCCAGCGCGAGGGGCGCGGCGCGGGCGGCGCGGGCTCGGCGCCGGCGCGCCAGTCGCACTTTATCTCGCCGCAGCGCGCGCGCACCACCGTCTCGATGCGCGACACGCCGCCCTCCACCGGCGACAGCGGCTGCGGGGGGACACAGACACACATACACACACTGCAGCACCACTTATGTAACACATGAATTAAAACAAGACGGGAAAATAAACTTTAAACACATTGAACAGGCGGTATTGATCTTAGACTCACTTTATACATTAAGCATAGAGAATAAAATGTCCAATGTTATTGTCAACTGAATGAGGTATTTAAGGCAAAGAAAATAAAAGTCATAGTATTGTGTAAGCAAAATGAGTACGGGCGCATAGAGGCAATTCCCGCAGTGCAGTAGGAACAGGGGGTGGGGTGGTGGTGGGGACGGCTCACCCGCAGCGCCACGTGGTGCTGGTGCGCGAGCGCGAGCTGCTCGTACAGCTCGTAGCCGAGCGCGTCGCGCGGCGACTCCTCCTTGCCGCCCGCGTACCGACCCACCTCCTGGCACACACGTCGTTTCAATTATTATTATTTTTAACCACACTGCAGCGCGAAGGATTATTACATAAATAGATAATAGACAAAAAATTTCTAATCCTAGTAATACCTAAACTCTCATAGGTAACAAAACTGCTTACGCTAATTCCTCCAAAACGTAAAACCAATATTACCTGGGACAGATCCGGCTCAAGGGACCACGGTGTTATTTAAAGTTACATATATTAGAACACTGTAACATACTCTTTAAAATAAAAACAATACGTAAAATGGAGACATTCAATAAAATCTATTATACTAAATACCTTGACGCTACAGATGGACTCCTGCGAGGAACACTGCGATGCGTCATCCACAGGCGTCTTCACAATCTCCTCGGGCGTCACTTCGGCTTCTATTGATTTGTTTGGGCTCTTCTCCACTTCTTTTTCCTCTGGTTCCTGTGAAATATCCTTACTTTATTGTGGCGTAACTAAGTATTTTCTACGATAAAATAGAACAACTGATGAATAAAAAACAAAGAGCTAAAACATGGAAGATTTATTTAGTCCTAGATTTTTTCCATTTGGACTTTTACCACTGAGCTGATAAAACACAAAAGAGGTAAGTCGAAGAAATTATGTTTTAATAATGTTCATATTTCAAATGAACATTTTCAAACTTCGAAAAACACACTAACGACTCGACTGACTTAAAAATATAATTAAAGGTATGAATACAATGATCTAGATAACCTGTTTAGTGTCCATTTCATAATCCATAGACATTTCTCCTTCTGACTCTTCACCGGATTCCTTGCAGCATTAAAGTGAATAACAACAATTCAAAAACTTGCCTCTTATTTTTGCAAAACAACAACTTTCAAGCATCCATCCCTACTAATATCATAAATGCGAAAGTAGCTCTGTGTGTCTGTTACGCTTTCACGCCTAAACCACTGAACCGATTTTGATGAATTTGGTATGAAGATAGAACTGAACTTAGGAAAGGACATAGGATACTTTTTATCGCGAAAAATAAGGTAGAAATAGCGGATTAAAGATTTTATGGAAGTTCTTAATTGTTAAACATAAAATCATGTAAGATTCTTTCACCCTTTTAGTTTAGTCTTCGGGAGAGACTATAGGCTCCTTATCATGCCGCGCGATATAACCGAATTCGAATAGCTAGTGATAATATAAAGTTATTCTGTGCATATACTACGATTGTAACTTTAACCACTTTTTTATATGAGACAACTAGAAAATTTTAAAACAGTTATGTATAATAATTAGTTACAAAACTCCTGTATACCACTAACCTTTGTAGTATCTTTTGCCTTTTCAACACTGCTATTTTGCGAGTCCTCCTCAACTAAATGCAATTCACTATCCACTTCATTACTTGCCTCTTTCTCCTTTTCTACAACTACTTCGTTTTCTCCTTCTATCTCTATCTGTACATTGTCTTTTTCACTCTCTTTTTCTTTAACTTCTTCATCTTCTATACTCTTCACTTCACTTTGTGCTTGCTTATCTTCCACTTCCTTCTTTATTATCATATTATTCCCAACAAAGTCATTCTGCAATTCTTTAACGTTAATAATTTCGCGCGGTTTTTGTCTTCTCGGCGAGAACTCCATCAGTTTTGGTCCCTCATCGTCCGTTATTTTTTCCGTTTTAATGTTATTTAATATATTAACGTCAAATAATTCTTCTTTCGTGTCCGACTTTTTCGTCTTCTTTTTACTTTTGTCGTGATTCTTCTTTTTCGATCTCTTTCTCCTATCGCTGTCACTGCTCTCGCTGGACGAGTCACTGGAGGAAGAGTCGGAGCTGCTTGATCTAACTTTCGCCTTTTTCTTCTTCTTATCTTTCTTTTTTGCCTTTTCTTGTTTCTTTTTCTTGGATTTTCTTTCTTTTTTATCTAGAATATAAACTCACTTTTATCATCAAATATTATGCGAGATAACATAATGAAAGTAAGAAATTTTAAAAGAATAGAAAAAATTTGATCACGAGTCGGGAGTCGAACCCGCGTTTTTTGCGTAACCGTACCGCAATAATGAAAGTATCTAAATTATAGTTGTAACAGCATTTTTATCATGTACATTAAAATTTTCAGGGTTACGACCGTTAAAAAGATACTATGTACATATACTATATTCTAACACATTCACTTATGTGTAAAAAGGATGGTCAAAATTCATACCACTATCCGAGTCGTCATCGTCGTCGGAGAGATCGCGCTCTTTCATCTTCTTACTCTTCTTCTGTTTTTCTTTCAACTTTTTCAACAACTTCTTGCCCATACGTCGACGCTTGGCTGACTTTGATTTCACCTTTTTCAATGCCTGATGAAAAAGTTATTCGATGTATTAATTCAGTTGATATAAAAATAAATTTCAAATAGATAAAATTCATAATATGAGGCGCATTGTTCCTAAAATAATTAACTGAATGAAAATACTTTTATACATATTCGAACTCTCTTTTTTATATTTGTTTTATCAGCTAGTTTCTTAGATGCCAGAACCATTATATAAGTGTTATTTAATCAACCGATATTTCCTCATATAACATTTTGCAAAAAGCACTGCGTGACAAGTCTTAACGTTAATGGCGCAAAAAATCAATTTAAAATTACTCTTCAACTTCACTGAGGATAAATATTTATGATGAATCATCTACCTTCTTTTTAAGCGCTTTCTTTTTCTTCTTCGAGTCTTCTTCGCTGTCAGAGGGAGACGACGATACTGAAGTCGAGTGTTTTCTCTTTCTTGGTTTGACTTTTTTCATCTTTTTGCTGAAACAATTCACTCCATCATATTTATATGAGTTATAGTCCTCTAATATATGTGTATAATAAGGCCTATATACTGTTCATTTTAAATTTGTAACAGGAAATATGTTATGATTTTGAAAATATGTGATATTCAAGAACAATTCGTGCCAATTAACTCAACTAACTTCTTGTCTTCTTCTTCTACTTCCGACTCCTGGCTCCAGCCTTCGCTGCTCAACTTAATTTTCTTTGCTTTCTTCTCGTCTTCTTTCTTTTCCACTGACTCCTCTTTTCTCTTCTTTCTATTCTCTTGCACGGGAGTCGTGCTCCTGGACGCTTCTTTCTTTGAATCCATCACCTCTGGCCACACTGCTTCCATAAACCTAAATCATAATGATGATATAGATATGATATAATATTAATTTAATTTCTATTGTAAAATTAAACATTTCAGGATCTCTTTAACATATTTCTAAAAATTTCACGTGTACCGCATTTCTAAACAAGCAACTAACAGTTAAAAAATATTTATACCATCAAATACACTTTCAACAATCATTTGGTAGTATGTCAGCTGAGATATGGTGGAAAAAATGATGATGATGATGATGATGATGATGATGATGATGATGATGATGATGATGATGATGATGGTGGTGGTGGTGATGATGATGATGGTGATGATGATGGTGATGATGATGATATTAATGGTTATACTGTTGATGGTGGTGGTAGTAAAGATCATGCTGATGATCATTACAATAATGACAAATAACACGACAGTGATAAGTAATAGGGTGATAATGACACCCACCTCTGGTACTCCCTGTCCAGCGACAGCTCCGGCTGCTGGCTGTCCTCCCCCTCCCACTCGCTGGAGGGCTGCAGCCGCCTCCCCTCCACGAGGCAGGCGCCGCTCGCCGGGTACCAATTGCGGCACTTGGGGAACGGCTCGTCCGATATCCTGCACCATTTGTTTCTTATTGTCATATAAACTGTATAAAATTATAGCTTATCAGGTTTTGACTACCTTCTATTTAACAGTAGCTTTGATTGTAATGCAGAAAAAATATTCGGTGATTTTCAGTATTCTATCTGTACGTATGAATCATTTGAGAATATATGAAGTAAAATCTTCCAAAAATGTTAATTTCCTATTAATAATCATTTTATTTGAAATATTGTTATTATATTAAAAACAATGTATATTTCTATAATACACATAAAAAGTAAATATTGCAATTAAAAACTAATATAAAGTTTCATGCTGCTTACGCACGCGACCATCCGTCAATTCATAATGTAATTTAAGTAATAATTAAACACATTAAAAATCCATCCATCAATTCATATTACAGAAATAAGAGTTATTCATTTTACATACATTTTATTTACATATTCTTATTGGATTTTAGTTGCCTTTATCTTATAAAAATATAACTTTTAAAAATGAAAATATATTTCGTAACGAGAAAAATGATAATACATATATACAAAAACTAATATTTGTCACATTTTATATTATTATTTATTTATTTTTAAAATAATTAATTTTAACTATATAACCTGTTCTCATTATTGATATTCAACATCTGTAGGTTACGTCAAAATTGACATGACAAATTACCGAAAAACAATCTTATTAAATAAATTTACTTTGTATTTGCGATTTAAATAATAATTAACTACCAAATTTATTTATATATTACAAATAAGTTAAACTTACAGTCAATTAAGCTCAATCGATGATATTTCTATTCAAATTTTATTGTTACTCATGAAAACGTTTAAAATCTAAGGAAACAATACGTGACTGTTCGATAGATGCGCGCGAAAAATTGACGTTGACATGTTATTTTTTTGTTCGTGACATTAAAACCCGTTTAGAAATACAAATACTTTATATAATATTAACGGTTGGCGTAGCCAAAAAATAATTACAGACATTAAAAAATAAAGCTTAATTTATAAAAGAATGTTTATGTTTACAGTTGATTATCTTTTTAATTATAACGTGAATAACACGAGAACATGTCGTAAAGGGCATTTTAGATAAAAAATTCATTGTTAAGCAACAATATGTAAAGCAACAAACAAATAAATAAATAAAATAAAATCTTTATCTATATAAGGATAATGTTGACGAATTCTCGTAAATAACAGTTATTTTGAAGTTTGAATTTAATATATTTCAAGCAGGCTATAGTTTCCACAGATAAATTCAAGCAAATCAATTTATGTCTAATATTTATACTCACTGATCACACCCATAGACGCGGTCAACGAGGCTCATCTTGCACATCTCCAACTCCTCGTAGACTACACTCCTGTCCTTCACACAGGGACACCCCCTAGGGTTGGTGGTCCACCATAGCTTTGGATCAGTACGCGTTTCCCTAGAAAATACGTTAAATTATATACATTTGAGAAAAAAAATCATTTTCATTACGTGAACATTACTAGTCATATGTCATATCTGTTTTGGTTACATAAAGATAAGTATTATTAAATTATAAATTATAAATTTATCGTTCATGAAAAAATTATTTCATATTTTCGAAGTTTTGGTGACACCTGAGCTGAGTAGTCGCCCCTCAATGGACTAACCAAACCTTGAGTGCTTAACGTACAGTTGATTAGCGATGGTTTTTTATGCTATAAGCGGATAACTGAACTGATGGTTCGCCAGATGATAAGCGATCACCACCGCCCATAATCATTCGCAAGAGTAGTGCCTCTGCGTATCCGCTACCCACTTTTAAGGGGAAAGGGATAAGGAAATATTGAATATGGAAAGCAGGAATGGACTGGGACGGGTGAGGAAGAGGAAACGGGCCTCCGACTATAGTCTTTTTTTTTTTTTTTTTTTTTTATGTCACAGTCGGCAATGGAGCTGGTGGGTCGCCTGATGGTAAGCGCTACCACCGCCCATGAACATTTGTAGAGGCATAAGGTCCATTACAGACCTTACGCCTCCACAAATGGATTGCCGACTTTTTGGGAAAGGATTAAGAAAGGATTGGTGAGAGGAATAAAGGAAAGGACTGGGAAGGCAAGGAAAGGGATATGGGCCTCCGGCTCCCCCACTCACCGAACGAAACACAGCAGAATGCTATTTCACGCCGGTCTTCTGTGGGGGTGTGGTACTTCCCCGGTGCGAGCTGGCCCAATTCGTGCCGAAGCGTGCTCGACTACCACATTCAAAAGTCTAATTAAGTAAATCAATAAGTACTATTCATTATAGATTATAAAACACTCACTTGTAACACTTATTCCTATCATGCCTAAATAGCAACGGCTGACATATTTTCAGCACAAAGCTCCACGCTTCCAACGAATCCACCGTCGCCTTCGACATCTTGCTGGCATTTAGAGCATCATCCAATTCCTTCTCTATCGACAGCCTGAACTCTGTTTCAGATTTATACCCACTCTCCGTTGTATCACTAGTCTTATAACCACTTTCGCTTGACCTATAACCATCTGAATAATCACTTTGTTTCCTGTCCATTTTGCTATCTAATTCCGGCGTCACGGACTTCGATGTTTTGGGAGTATCGTCATCTTTCACCGGCGATATATCATATTCCACTAAGCCTTTGTCTTGGCTGTCATCACTTAGTTCACTAACTTTTATCTCATTTATCACCGATTCCAAGAACGTGTCATCGTTAATGCCGTCGAGGGACAAATCTCTTGAACTATCATCTAAATCCAAACACTTTTTGACTGGAGAATCGTACAGCGCCAGCTTTTTCGGTTTCACCTTTGCGAATTTTTCTATATTGGAATCAGCGTCAAAAATATCCAATACTTCCTCCTCATTATCATCTATTTCGTATTTGAACGAATCCATAACTGGTTGTAGCTTCAAAGGAGGCTTATCAATGATAGAATTTTTGATTAGTTCATTCTTCTTAGCGCGATTAGTTTTAACAATATCGGACGGTTCTCTATAATTCTTAGTTTCTGGTAGAGAAGAGCTTTGCGAATCTGATTTATCATCAAATTTAGGGCTTGAGCTATTTGTCTTTTCGTCATTATCCAGTGACCAACTGTCACAGACTAAATAATCACTCAGATTAACATCGGTTTCCTTTTCTGCAGTCTTTTCTGATTCTTTTTTTGTGGCAGATTTATATTCTGAGCCTTTTTCTCTATCTTTCTGTCGACTTCTATCACGATCTCTGAATTTATCTTCCTTTCTATATTCAGAATATCGCTTAGAGCTGTACTTATCAGATTTTCTTCTGTCTGAATTCTTTCGGCTATCTGATGCTTTCTTTTCCTTCTCTTTTTCCTCTTCCTTTTTCTTGTTTTGGAAGGGATTATCGTAGCCCGGTAATAATTTTTGATAATCAAATTTGAATTCTCTACCTTCCATTTTTGCTTTTTTAGCTTCACGAATAAGTTCGTCGACTTTAGCTGGATCTGAAAAGGATATGTTAGTTGAGAGCTTATGATTTAAAAACCTTTTAGCTAATATACATATAAACTAACTATCATTTACAATCTACTTTACTTATTACACAGTTTACGATACAGGTCACTTACCAGTTCAGAATAGTATCTATTACATTATGATTACATTTCCGTAATAAGTATGTATATTTAAAGGTGAATTTGGAAACCCAGCTAAAATACTTCAAATACTAAGGTACACTAAATACCATGATACCAATAATTATGTACATACCACAACCCTGTAGGAATACATAACATAATATAATAATTCTCCTACTACATATTACATTATAATTCCTTGACTCACTATTGCATCTATTTCTCTTCGTTTTGCGGACAGGGCGTGATTTTACGTCAGCATACAATCGAAACCGACCTATTTCCACATGCATACGATTATATTAAAATCACATGCATTGAGATGAAAGACATTTATTCAATGGCATACAAAAAAAAACTGATTAAGGACTTTATAAAGATAGCGTTTATAAAATTCAATTGCATTATTTCGAGTTATTTTTCAAGTATGAACAAAATATGAAATCATCACTTATATTAATCATGCAAATTATGAAAAATAAACAATTAGAAAAAAGTCGTTTGACAATCAAATAGCAGCTTAGACATTATTCGTAAGAACTTTCTATGTAATGCCTGTTGTGTGACAAAATGAAATAAATCTTAATAGCACAGTTTAAACATCTATAAATATTTGTAAAATATGTGAAAATGAGATGATAATTTTTTTATTAAAATTGAGATAAATTATAATATCTGTGTGAATATTTTTCCCATATTTTTTTAATATCTCTCTATCTATATCCCTGCAAGTTATGTCCTTATGTGCTGAAAAATTATTCTGATACCCTAACAGGCCATAAAAAGTCATCTATTTGTGTAACTTTTGATACAGATTAATTTCATTACAAAACATACTAAAAAACAGCTTGGTCCTTAACATTAGAAATCATAACCTCATCAAGATTTACATATGAATTGGTGATACAAGAATATTTAAAGCAATAAAAGTACATGATGTATATATTTTTGAAATATCTCAAAACAATATTTTTCAGATAATATGGGATATGTATGGGATTTTCACTATAACAACAATTTATCTTAAAAGGGAAAACATCAAAACTTACCAATAAAAGACTTAATGGGTGGCATAGCCTTTGTCGGCATGGCTTTTTCACTAGTGGACGTAGGACAGATGAGGCCTAACGGTATACCAAGATCCACTAGCTCCATTTTCCTTTTCATGTCTTCAATGTCTGCGAGAGTTCGCCTTTGCAACTCTGTATATGAATCTGTAACCAAGAGATTGGTGATTCTATCGGATACAAAACTTCTTGATGTACATACAGCAGTTTAAAATAACGAAAAGACAGTTTAGTCTCATTCAATACTCCAGAAACAAAATACTTGTGCGACTAAAGAATTATGCATGAAGCAGCAAACAAGTTTAATTTATTGGAATCTAACTGAAATTAACCTTGTTGTAAGTGTCACAAGTTATGTATATATTTTAGATTTTTTTTCAGTAAAACCAGGCTAAGACAAACTGAAAAACTAGTTACTTGTAATACATTTTTTTCTATTGAATATAATGCAATTTATATATGTTTTATATGTAAACAGTAGTCTATCTATTACAGCAGTAACACAATGAATGTATATTTTAAATCCCGCCTTCCTTTCTTTAAATATCTTTTAGTTACCTTGTAATGCTTTCCGTACAGCTCCCGGTTTCGGTGGTTTGGGCTGTTTCTGTTTTGGCTCCTGATCCTCAGCTTTAGGTGTAACCTTCACGCTACTCAATTTGCCAATTAAAACCATTGTATCTGTGATTAAAATAATTAAACATATATTATAATTATTTTATTGTTTGTTTCACTTGATGGCATGACATAAACAGTCAAATCTGTTAACAATTCATTTATTATTGTAAAGATGTTTTTACTATCATTTACTATCGCAAATAAATGCTTGAGCTGAGAACTATATAAAATAACATGTATTATAATAAGATTGGATAATACTCACTTCCAGATCCACTGGGTTTTGGAGTAACAACTGGAGTAAGTGGAGTTTTCTTTTGTATCGAAAAAGCCCTGAGTCGCTTCTTAGCATTTTCAACACCTTTGGCTGATGATGTTACAGTTATTTGTTTATTCATTGTGATGTTATCCATACTTGTTGGCTGAAAAACGTTTTTTATGTCACTGATGTTATTATTTCAGTGTGGTTATGAGATAAATTAAATAAATATAATAAATTGCATAGCTTTTTCAAAAACATACAATTTTACTTTACGATCGATTTAATAACCACAAAAGGATTATAACATCGACTCACCGATTGAGTTAGATTTTTAACACTTGGTTTCCAAGCGTCTTTACTCCCGCCAGAATCCATAATTTCTATAAAAATCTAATTTTACAATAATCCTATTCCATGAAATTGTTATCATAACTAAACCCTTTATAATACATAGTAAATTTAAACAAAACCTAAAACAAACATTAATATATACTATATTTACGCCGAGTATCAAGCGAAGAAATTTGACACATTAATTTTTTCACTGACAGACCATGACACTTGAATGGCATTGGTGATTGGTAGTTATAAAATGTAACTACTGACTTGTGACGCTTGTTAAAAGATGTATTCTACTTGATGCTATTTAGGCGACTCAAGAAAAACGTATTATTTGGGAATGTTTTCCTATCAATAAGTCTGCAAATATTTTTGGATATTCTTTATTAAAAAAAAAACATTATTCTAGTCATGCCTCGTAAAATATATTGTGTAAATCAGAACTCGTCACATAACATTACCCTTCGTCGGGCTTCCGCTACTTGGCCGCACCTACACCGATAAGTCTCTAGCCTCCAATGCATGTGGCGCCGTCGCCACATCACACTCGCACTTGCGTAATAGCAAAGTTATAATATTACTAGCTGCGCCACGAGGTTTCACCCGCGTAAGTCCGTATCCCGTAGGAATATCGGGATAAAAAGTTATATTGCCTTTATGTTATTCCAGTTATTCAGTGCCAAATTTCATTGCAATCGGTTCAGAAGTTTTTGTGTGAAAGAGCAACAAACACACACATCACAAACTTTCGCATTTATATTACCTTTATATATTTAAACTTTCATTAGGAATAGTTTGATAGATTTTTTTTTTGCTAAGTGTACTACCCCAAATAATTAAAATTCCCTGCAATTACAAATGTGTCTAATAGCAGACTGCTAATTAGGCACTGAGCGTTTATACGATCTGAATTGAACTTTGTTTTTAGTAGCTATTTCTATAAATGGTTACGGGAGTGCTGCTTCTGTATAATATAATAAAAAGAATTAGGCTTGTACAAAAAAATATTAGCTCTTACGCTGAATCAGTAAATTGTTGTACCCCCATATTATTCAACAAAACTAAAAAATGGTGCGAAAAATTCAAACAACACTTTTTATTACTATTGATTTTTAATTTCCTTGAAATATATTACATGGGTTGACATTTATGGGTGGTTGATGCTGTGCAGCCGGTCCACTCAGCATTAACTGAGTTAGAACATCATTAAATTTTAAGTACAGTACTGGTTGCATTTGACCTGAAATAAAGAATGATTTGATATATCCGGAAATATAAGTCAATTTAATTTTTGTATAACTGTCTTGTTTCAAAGCTCAGACTTTCACGAAGTCTGAGTCTTTGATCACTGAGCCACATGTTTTTGGAAATATGATTTATGAATGTTTTAACATGGATAGTGATAAAAAATTTCATGTGTGGGATCATGGGAGGTAAGATTATTCAATAATATTATTATTGGAAATAGATCCTAACTTCAACTTTTGATTCAACTAAAATTTGATTTGGTCTTAAAATATGATCAGAGCTAATTATTTAATAAATATCTTATCTGGCTTATATCTCACGTAGGATGTGATTAAAGGAAGAATAGGAACATGAATGATCTTATAAATTTCGTGTCTTATGTCATTTGAAAAAAAAAAATGAATGAGTTATATAGACAAACATTACCTGTTTCTGTGCTTGCATTAATCACAGATAATGATGGCATAGATTCATCTTTAATTGATGTATCATCACATTTTATTTCATTAACATCTGCAAATACCAACTCTGGTACATTTGTAGATACATTTGGTATACTCTCCGGTATATTCTCGCTCTTTAAAGCAGATTCATTTGTTGATGTATGTATGTCAATTAAATTTGAAGGATTTTCGGAAATATTAATTGCATTAGATTCAAAATTTGTTGCGTTATCTGCAAAATAAGGTGTGAATATTGGGTTTGATGTATTTATCGTTATTTCCATAGAATCTTTTTGTTTCTTTTCTGCATTCATTTGTTTATTTTTCAATGACTTCACGGCTCTGGATATTTCATCTTGGATGTCTCTTTTTACGTCTTCACTGAGATTAATGCAATTGTCACTGTTTTTAACATATTTTGTTATGGGTTCATCGTCACTTGAATTATTTTCAAAGTCTAAGTCATCGCAATTTGCTGTGACATGTTCCGATTTGAAGAGCTGTCGCCATTTTTCTAGCAAATTGTCTGCTAATTTCTGAAAACAGATAAAGTATAAAGGTACATAAATATACATAGCAGTAAAGCAAGCATTAAAATGCTCATAAAGAAAATACTTAGAGGCGGGATTCTAAGCTGCATCTATGGCCATACCGTGACTAAGACTCATCACTTGCCAACCCAATTTTTTTTCTTCAGATAAGTAAGCATGGGAAATCATATCAAAATAATATTTACATCGTTAAAATTGGATTTGGAAAAATTAACACAATGTATTAGTTATAATTGTTAAATTTTAATAACTATAGATAACGCACAATTCATTCTAAGTTCAGAAAAACTGGTTTATCCATTTTTAATTTCAAAACAAGATAACTGCCTCAGGAGCTTTTACTCAATATTTTATGTATTATTTTGCTATATAAGCCAAGCATAACTTAAATACATCCATACATTAATACAAAGTTTCACATTCATAAAATTGACTTTACTATAATATTGTAAACTCACAAAGTTCAAAGACTTAGGTATCCTTAACATATAATGTTCTGCATGAGCTTCCAGCATCTCACATTTCTGGCATAGATCATAATTGTCGCATGAGACACATTTGTAACGGAATCCCACAATGGGATCAGAGCATACATCACATATAATCCCATCATGCTTTGTTGGTTCATCTGCATCATCTGGAAATATTTAAAATAATATTTAAAATGAAATCTAGACAGCATGACCAAGGATAATAGAGATTGATTTGTATATATAGAGATTTAATGTAATAAAAATAATAATAATAATAATATATAACTTGTTTATTATGTACTGTAAGAACCAATAGTGTATATTATATATCATAAATAAAAGTAACATTTTCACACTCATGAAACATATACAACAAAATATAATTAAAGTTATCTAGGAATACTTTTGACATTATTATGCAACAAATCTAACCCAACACTCTAACTTTGTTTATGAAACTCTTTATTACGCTATGTTATTGGTAACAGTTTTTGTACCTTGTGACAGTGACCCTGGGAGTCTTATTGATGGAATAGCATCTACATGAAGATGTTTATTTTTTACACAATAAGGTTCAAAATGGCGGGAGCAGAATCTGAGCGATCTACGTAATTTCTCCATGTCCTGGTCTATTAAGTCTTCCTTTCCAGCAGCCCTTAACCATTGTTTCTGTCTGGAATTATAATAAAATGTAGCCTAGTACCAGAGAACACAAATAGCTTCTTCGGCAATGTGATCATCGGCAGGGACAAGGCAGTAATATTCACAGTTGCGATGTTAAATGTTAATTGAATATGTTTCTACGCTAATTTGTTAACAAACGGATTAAAACATACCGATGCTTTTGTTTTGGCAAACTGTAAAAATTTAAATGTTTGTTCGATTTACTATTCCGACCGCAGCCAGCGACACAGCAATAATTTACCATTGTTAATACCTACAATAGATTAATGTAGTAACTAGCAAGTAATTGTAGTTTGATTATTAAAAATATAAATAAACAACAATAAATCGACAGTTGACAGCACAACAAGACTTTTTGAGGTAGCCAAATTGTGATTGACTTTGGCAAAAAGTCTTTTTTTTTAATGGCAACAAGTCAGAACTATTTGCCAATGTCAATTTATAAAAGGTAATAAATAACGCTAATTTATGTAAATATTATAAAAATTATTAGTGAATCAAAAACTATGATTCAGTTTACTTCTATGTAAAATTTACTATGCTATAAATAATACAATAATTATTAACAATTTTATATTATTTCGATAGATAAAATCTCCAATGACTTCACAATATTTAACAGGATCGAGTAAGAAACAATTTATAGAAATAGGAAAAGGTACGCCAAGTAATTCAAGAGATAAAGACAAAATTCTCGTTATCCTGACATCTTGCACATATATTTAGATAGGAACTAATTCCTTTTAGCCTATTAGGTACCATAGTTATTCGTATGAAATAGAGATTTGTATAAAAGTTTTGCAGACTGCTTTAATTATAAATCAACTCAACTAATTATTAAAAATATTGCTATTGCTTATAAAAATGTTTAGTTTAGTTCAATATTACCTAAAAAATTCCTTGTTTATCATTTCATTCAATTTTTTTTATTAATAAGATCCATGTTTATACAATGTGTATAGCTACCATCTATATTAATGTTTATAATTTTTTGCATGAGCATCCGTAGCTTAAAAATAAAATGCATGATATTTATTGAGTAGGTTATTCATATTAAGAGGTAATAAAATGCTTATCATAATAAAGTTTAAAAGTTTATTTACATGTCATCAGTCTTATTACTCCAGAATATTAGCAAAATTATTATCAACTACAAACATTAGGATTATATGCCGCATTTCCCATCGTTTGCTTGGCAGGAACCTTCGGGTGCGCTACTGTCCTTAGTTTCTTTTCGAACCGGTCCCGTCTGTGTAATAGGAACTACTCTTTCTCCCTTGGAATCAATCTGCTTTCTCGGTGCTGTAATCGAAAGAATACCATCGCTAGACAGCTGTGAAATGATGTTGTCAGATTCTGCACCCTCGGGTAAAGAGTATTTTCTAATGAAGTGTCGTGAAATAGACCCATGTTCGTCTTTCTTTTCCTCGTGTTTTGCTTCTACAACAACGTAGCCATCAGATGTTTTGACGGTTATTTCGTCAGGTGAAAAATGTTGTACATCCAAATTAATTTGGAACTTATCTTTTTCTGTAACAATCGATGAACCAAGATCACGAGCAATTGTTTCCATATATCTCCAAGGTCTAAAGTAGTCCCTGAGCATCCAAGGTCCCATCATGCTGGTCAATAAATCATCTGGAGTTAAAGCCAGACCGAAGTCTTGATCGAAAAGCCGGTTTTCTTTTTTCTCTGAACATTTCTCCTCGCCATATATTTGGGTGAAAATTAAAGATGTCACTAAAATAACTGATAATGCTCGTGTCATATTGTTGTGTTTTTATTATTGGCTTAAATATTTATCACTCGATTTATTAAGTGCAAACACAGCGCAATCCGTAAATCACAAGCGTTTACTTTAATTTCAAATAACACTACCATTGGCGGACGCTGCATTGTCTTTATATACCCAGTTCGCCATCTAGTATCGGGTAGATAATTCTCGAATCTACTGACGTGTTCTTACGTGAAATGATATTACCAACAAATGTGATACCACCACGTCATCTTTATCAAAGTAATTACTCTTTTAGTATTTTATAGTAAATGTTATTGATTCAGATAAGGTCGGCATAAAGCTAATGAGAATATTTTTACTATTGACATCTAGTGGTGAGTAGCATAAATAACCAGTCACTGACCTAGTCAACTATCCTTGCGTTAACCCATGGCGATGAAAGGGACAGCATCAAGTTCGGGGTCGCTCAATAAAATTTCCAGCACTTTCTAGATATCCCAAACTATATCTATATTACTAGAATATACGTGCAGTTTGTACTTTATCTTATGTTATCTTCAATTATTTATAAATTAATATATTCATTTCTTTAATAGTTGATTATATATTTATTAAATACGGATTCTAAAATTGAATACCTTTACGTAGTTAATTAATCATAAATGAAATCCCGTGCTCTATTTTGATAGCAATTAACAAAAAAAAAAAATAACTTAAGGGATACCAATTACCAAAGATACTAGTAATCTATTTTATACATAATGGATTAACCGATTTGATTGAAAATTTGTGCAGAGGTAGTTTAGAAACTAGGGTGGGACATAGGATATAAAAAACATTTTTATCTCGGAAATTCCACGGCAACGGGGACATGCAACGCGACTATGCAGGTAGATCCGCGCTCGGAAAGCTAGTATAGTATAACGACTGCATACAAATTTTCATTTTAACAAAACCCCACGATAAAATGTCTCGTGAGAAAACTTTGAAATATATAACATATAAAATAAATCGGCTTCCATGATGACTATTGTTTAATGTACATACATTATACATAAAAATTGGTCGCTTAATACTTTAATCACTAAACAAGAAAAATTAACTAGGTAATTTAATATCTTATCATTCGTTTTGGGAGAGGTGCCTAAATAAACACAATTATTTTGAAAAGCAGAAAAAAAATTACAAATATTTTTCTAGATGTTTCTAAATATTATAACAACCCCAGCACTTAGCCTGATATTTGTCTAAGGTTGAAACATTGAGATATTTTATCAACCGAAGCTTTAGTATTATCTCAGATAACATAATACTTTACCAGAGTTATTCGTTTTAAATCGTGATAAAATTGTAGCATTAAGGTATTTTTATATATTTTTGATTGACCATCGAACATTTTAAATTATTTGCGTCTCGTCCCCGGTGCGGTACCTATTCATAAAAGTTCAAGCGGATGTTAATCAAAAAAGTAAGGAAAAAGTGGTAAATACAATGATAAGATAAGAGAGAGACTCAATGAGAGATAGTAAATAAATTATTTTTAATAACTAAATTTATAAAAATTGCTATGACTATTTTTAAAATATTTTAAATTTCTCTAATACTTATGTATTAAGTAAATATTTTATTATATTTTGACTTTCGAAGGGATATAACTAAATAATAAAGTCACATAAATAAAATAAAATAAAAATAAGTCAGATATACACAAACATACAGGTAAAACTGAAAAAAGTGAGTGAAATAAATATAAAAATTCAAATAATTTTCTCTCAAATAGGTATCTAATAGCTATAGTTACAATAATTATTATGCCTTAATATGATCTTATTCTATGATTTAGTTATTTAATTTTTATTATTACTTAATATATTATATAATACCATTCAACACTTAATTTATTCTGTTAATAGAAACATAAATGTTATTGTACTTTTATATATATTGTTTTCTATAATTAGATTCAGAGATCAATGCTACAACTACACGCATTCATAATATCGCTGCATAGTATCGATGGATGACATGTAATTTAATCAATGAAACGTCTAGGCAAGCATATGGTACACTCACACAAACAAAGAACGCAGCACACTCATACAGCACAGGTGAAGTCGCGGTCATAATATGAAAGGTCTAGAAAATACAGGAACATAACACAAAGCGCGCGATAGCGCCGGACGCCTCGAAGGTTCGAGATTTTTCCATTCGCTACTAGATGGCGCCCCAGCAACTATATATAAACCGCGCCGGCCGGCAAGCGGGTAAGTAATATTTGAAAAGCGATACAGAAAGCGACTCGGTGCGATAGCACTGCGATTATACGAAGACAACACTTATAACTCGTTGACATAAGCGACAAAATGTCTCTGCTACCATTCATCCTTGGCTACGAACATCCTCACCGCATACTGGACCAGGACTTCGGTTTGGCGTTGACTCCTGATGATTTGCTGACCGCAGCTGTTGCTCCCATGCTCTCCCGGGACTACTACCGGCCCTGGCGTCAGTTGGCTGCTGCAGCACGAGACGTTGGTTCCACAATCAAGTCTGACAAAGACAAATTCCAGGTCAACCTTGATGTTCAACACTTCTCGCCAGAGGAGATTTCAGTGAAGACTGCCGATGGCTACATCGTGGTTGAGGGAAAGCATGAAGAGAAAAAGGATGAACACGGATTTATTTCGCGGCAGTTCACCCGGAGGTACGCTCTCCCCGAGGGCTGCGACCCAGAAACAGTTGAATCTCGACTCTCATCTGATGGCGTGTTAACGATTGTTGCTCCGAGGACCACCCCTGCTTTGAAGAATGAAAGATCGGTGCCAATCGCACAAACTGGACCAGTCAGAAAGGAAATCAAGGATCAGACGTCACAGGCCAGTGCTAATGGAGAAAAATGACTTTATTGATGTTAAATCGTACAGTGTGTGTTAGATTTTGCTTTGCAAGACTGATTTGAGTATTCTCAGTATTAATTATGTTTGTATTTATGAAACGCTTAATAAACGATATTCGTTTTTTGTTGAGATAAAATTGTGTATTTATTTCTTCCCACCGTTACAATACATACATAATATAAAAAAAATGTATATACTCGACAACAGAACCAATTATCGTTAAGAGTTATAAATAGTTTCGACACTAAGCTAAAATTAATATAATCTAAGGACTCTAGGGGCCTGATCAAATGATGCGGACAGCTGCGCGCATAAAGCTTAATTACTTTATAACAAAAATGTCTTCCAAATCCATATGAGATTTCTTCAAATAGGACAAAGAAGGTAATATATTGTAAAAAAATATACATCTTACTTTCTTAAATAAAAAAAATATATATTTGTTGTGTTAGATAATGTTTACTAGTTGCGCCCCGCGGTTTCATCCGCGTAAGTATCCCGTAGGAATATTGGGACAGAAAGTTGCCTATGTGTTATTCCAGTTGTCCAGCTATCTACGTAACAAATTTCAGTAAAAAGTCAGTTCAACACACACACATCCTTACAAACTTTCGCATTCAAACTCAAACTCAAACATTCATTTATTCAACTAGACTTCTTATAAAAGCGCTTTTGAATCGTCATATTATTAGTTGGATAGAATATGATAGGATTGCAACAAACATGAATAGTCGAAAATGCGTTAATTAGCTAAAACATTTGTCTGTACCAGGAATACTCTAGAAAGAGAATAAAACAACAACCTTCTAAATATTGGTATATTTTCAAAAATATCATATTACATGACCTGCATATCTATTTACAAAAATAAAAACATAACTTAATATAATATTTCAATAGAGCTGCGATGAATACAATTATAAAAATCTACAAATCGAGCCGTGTGCGCGGGTCACTACCTATTATATATTTACAAAAGCAAGCGCTTTTCGTCAAAAACTTCCGAGTTTAAATTAAAATAGAAGCACACATGTGTTAAGAATATTTTCTATAGATAAAATATAGTTTTTAAACACGTGTAAAATTGATATCATTCCGTATATTTAAAAAAAAAGTGGTCTTTGTATCATACGAAAAGTTAAATTCGAACTTATTTGAAATGCCTTTTTCATTCAAGAGTTCGTTAAATTTTTTCTCAAAAACACATGTATACAAATAGATTTTATTGTTTTCATTGTTATTTATCATCCAGTTTCGGTCTATTTTGTCTTTTCGTGTTTAATTTACAAAAACTGGCAGTTGATTCATTCATGTTACAACTTAGTCAAAATTGGCAGCGTATTTAAAGACTAGAAATACATAGTTTTTACAATATCTGTGGCAACTATATGGAACAAAAATCAACCATCGACTGACGCATTCGAATCCCGCGATTAACATAGAATTCGAACAAATAACCATAGACACTTAAAGATAAACTTACTTTTTATATCCGTTATGCTCAAAGACCGAATTAAAAAAAACCTGTCGTCGTGTTCTGGTGAACCAATTGATATTTAGAACGGGTCATGGTTTTTTTTCCATTGGCACAACACGTCGTGATCGAGTGGTGATCGAGTGTATGATTATCACAACGTTTGGTGAGACTCTTCATTACAGCCATAGCACGAAATTCGCGAATCAGACCTTTCACTGTGTGTATGACTGCGACGCGTTGTGGTCAATTTACTTTTCGATCTTTGAGCGTGACATATCTAATACAGGTCATAGACACCAATTTTTTTTTTATAATTGTCATAGATACTGCACAAGAGAAAAAGCGCGGAAACATACATTCAAATACAAGCATTGTGTTCTGTGTATTAATTTGAACTCCTAAATAACGATACTGCGTCGAATGGAACGCCATAATGCATACGAAATGTTAAATTTATTTACATATAGGTGGGTATTTTCATCGCCAATTGAGTATTTATAACAGAAATTTTGTATTTTTTTTTTTTTTGTTAATTTTTAGGCCAAAACGCATTCCATTACACGCAATCCCGCTGCATCGTACGAAAACTAACTTACACGCTAATTTCTCATAAAAAAGTCGTAACATACCTACAGCGTATTTTTAATATAAGCTAATACACACTGTCAGTCGCACTTTTGGCCCGCTTGCATCCCGTGGTCAAGTGAACACAATTTTAAGAGATCATTTTAGAACCTTATAGTTTAAACGTTGGGATCTTTATAATTAAAATATCTTTAATACATATCGATTTTGTTTTCTTTTGATATCCTAATCGGTGTTTGTAAAAAAAAAACAAGCACTTTTAAATGTTTTTATGAAAAAAAGAGATTTGAGCCCAAACTTGAGTTGCATATTTGAAGTACATGATTTATCGTTTATCCTTTCTATCCTGCATAGAAAAAAAAAATTACAATAAACATATTACACAAAACTTGCCACATAGTGTATACATAGTGATTGTTTGTCTTTGCCAGCATGATATTTACCATAACGATATTAAAAAAAGTATATTTAATACTGCACACGATCCCTCTTATACGCAAATCATCAACGACTCGCGTGAATCACGCAACAAAATGGCTGCTAGTTACAAAAAAATAGGAAAAAAAGCCTCGATAATAATACCACAGAGATACGCGCAAGCCAGTGTCCAAGAGGACGCCTGTATCGTTTGAGATATTTATAAAACATGCGAAAAAACAATTCGAATTACAAAGAAATATTAATGTACGAGTTTTTCTGGTAATTTCATTAGACATAGAATATAGACAGAGAAAATCAGATATAGAAAATAGTTATACAAAATTTTGTACTGTCTTTTCGAGATTGATAGTACTAAAGTTTTTGTAGATATTTGCTGTTCTTCGACACAAAAACTATCGAACGAATTCGACTGAAATTCGCTTTACAGCTTTAAGCTTAGAATAACACACGAGCAATATACTCTATCAAAGAGTCATACTTTACTGACAATTTCTGTCATTCCGCCAAGATTGAAGAAGTTTCAAGTGAAATATGAAATAAATTCCAAATTTGCATGCATATTTTATAAAAATCTCAAATGCATACACAATAATAATATACTTAACAATACGTGTATACATCATACAGTCATCGGTGCAACTGTGATGTTATAATTTCTGTTAAACTATCTATTCGTTTTCCTTTATTTGTACTACCGATGGTGATAATATTTTTAGACCTTTAGGCGGTAAGAGAAAATACCAGACTTTAGTACTTAGGGCGCACCCGTAATTAATGGACGCCTTACTAATTAAAGAAGACTAGATTCATCTTTACTGACCTTTCTAATTTTGACATGTCTCATATATTACTAGACGTATTCTATCTAGATTAAAATAAAAAGTCCTATAACAATATTCCAATGGGATATTTACCGGTATATGCAAACTTACAGTTGATAGGTTCTATATTTTTAAAACTGTGTCTTATCTATTTTATCTATCTAGATAATTAGTATAATCTGTATTCAACATTTAGACTGTAGCCTATAGTTTTTTTTATATCTCTGATATTGTGCTAATTTTATTTAGTGGATTTAATAAGCTATTTTCTTTAAAACTTTTATACAGATCGTGTTATTCTAAATGATCGAAGTGTATACTGAATAGTTCCTATTGGTAGAAAAGCCCATGTTATAGTTATCGTCAAAAAATTATTTTGAAAACCGAAAAAACTAGTATTAATTTAATTGTATACATAATACATGTATAACATCACAGTTACACGTTTCGCTTATTTGATACAAAAGCTTATAAATCTAAACCTAGCTAGAATATAAACAGTCATACAATGGCGGTTCCGTTGACACCGGCTGAAGTTAGCCGACCTCTAGTCTCATCTCGCTCTAACAACGTACAAACGACAAGGACAAAACATGTCAGGAATTTATGAAATAAAAATCGGTCGTGGGAACGTATTCCCTATGCTGATATTTTTTGTGGTAAATCTATCTATTTTTGTACGTTGTCCCGCTTTTATAAGACCAGCGTTAAACTTAATCGACTAAAATAAGTCAGCGTGAACGAGAACCGACCACGACTAAACTAAATTTGTAAAATTCATCGAAAACTCCCGGCGCCGTGCGTACTGTAACTCCGTCAATGGTTATTTACAATGCCAAAAAAATTTCTCGATAATATAACACATCCAAACGTCTTTTTAACTAACTCTCATAGTGTTACCTAATACAATAACATGTATTTACGTCAACTATTTCACGATTACGCTTGATAAAAAATTATTTCGACTGTTTCATATTTACAAATGTTTTTTTTTTACAGTACACACGCACCTTTGTGCTTGGGGTAGACTTTTGGCCTTAGGTTTTACAAACCCTAACACGGTTTCGATTGAAAAAAAAAAAACGAAAAAAAAATGCTCTGTATGGCCGCTACGTTACCAAAAAATAAATACAATTTTTTTTTCTCTTTGGACATTGTTACTATTGGTAGTCGATAAAACCAGGGGGTTTAGTAGTAGCAATTATTATTTGAAACCAGCTAGTCTTGCCAGAGACCTAACTGTAATTATTATGGGGATGTACCCCATAAAAGGTCAAACACGCATATATACATATACATATAGATGCATATAATCAGAATTTAATTAAACACATGCCTATAATTTTCGCAAAAAAAAATCACAAAAACATACATAAATACCTTTACTATTTTTGTTACCAAAATATATGCCACTAACTACACCCCGCGAGTGTCACGTACCAATATAAATAATTACAATTCATATGTCAAGCAGACACAAAGCGTCAACAGGCGAAGCCTTACCTACAAACCGTATCGGAACTAAACATAAAAACAAAATACATAACAAAAAAAGTCAGATCTACTCTACACATTCGGGGAAACTGCTAAAAAAACATGGAATTAAAAATAAGCACCTAGGTTGCTGTTTTCATTTATCATTATTTGTACTAAACGTACGTAAATCTTAACTATATCGGTGCATACAAAACATTAAATAATTTATTAATTTCTATCCTATTCCCACTGACTGTAAATGGAGTTGAGGAATAATTCAAGTGCAAGCGAGACACCAGGCGGTCGTTTTATATTACTATCCTTCTATGACACGGGTTATATTTTATTTCTTATGTCCGTTCCTCAGATACACGTGTACCAAAATAGATTTTCTCGTCAGTGAGTGGAAAGTCCGAACTTTGTCATTACAAATACATGTGGATTATTCTAGTTGATCCTAGGCGAAACAACTTCGCACTAGTCGCCAAGTTCACTGTGAAGTTGCTGTGTCACATATTAATGAAAGAAAGAAAGAAAGAAACAAAGATTCAATTATCAATCCTATTAGTGAAATTGTTGTTGGTAATATATTTAATGTTATATGACATTCTTTTGGTTTAAACACGCATTTTTATTAAAATTGTATAAAAATAGCGCAAATTCGAAATATTAAAATAACTGTACGAGTATACAAATGTTAGTTACTGGTTTTCTTTTTTTAGGTTTCGGTTAGTGTGGCCAATGAGAAAACACACACTTTGACACTATTTTATGTGACATTACAAGTGTCTCTCTAAGCGTTATTACAAAACCAATATAGAGTTTCACTTTAATGTGATTTACACTTACATATTGTGCGTTTATTTAGTTCATCTGTTAATTAGTGACACAGAAATTGAACAGTAAAGTTATGGACGAGTATTCGTTACACCTGAGCTCGCGGATGGCGCTTAGCTGTCGTCGAGCAGGTTGTGTAACTCCGCGTAGTTCAGTATGGCTCGGTGGAGGAATTCGTACTGCAGCTGAAATGAAAATAATAAAAAATACAGTAACATTTTGTGTTCTTTAAGAGAAATGCATACTCGTTGAGAAATTTTTAATTGTTTTTATTTTGGCGTTTTTGATGTGATATTGATGGTTGCAGTAGTTGAATAGGTGTAAATTTCTTTTTTTCGACTTTACCTATGCAGTCATTAATATCATTTTGTTCTATATCTATACGTATGTTCAAGTGTTGAAATGTGGATTGTGCGTGTGTATGTGTTGTACGATTACGTGCGTGTGCGTGTGTATGCATGTGCGTGTGCGTGTGCGCGTGCGCACTCACCACGGTGTCGATGGTGTGCGCCCGCTGCGCGCGCAGCTTGCGCGCCACGCAGCTGACGTCCACGCGGCGCTCGAGGCGCAGCTGGCAGGCGAGCACGCACAGCGCCACGAACAGCGCCGACCGCTCCGTGCCGTACCTGCCGCCGCACCGGACACTTTGCTCGTATCAACACTTTACGTTTTGTGTGTCATCGATATAGAGTAGGAACATTTGATAAATTCTTTGCTACAAATGACTAATTTAGTCGTCTCCTGGAGACGGAATATTCCATGTCAATTCAGTAGTTTTTCAATGCGTGTATAGCATAGTTATACATAAACGAAGTGGTGGATTTTATCGCATTACTATAATATACTTATTTAAGCGCGCAGTTCTGAGTGTTCCGTAAATGTTCCCAAGTGAGCCCACCTGTCTGTCTGGCAGGCTGATAATTAAAAGAGCAACACCAAAAATTTAGCTGTCGCTCTGTAGAAATGCTGTCCATACAAACGACCGGCCGATCTGATTGTTGTTTCGACACTCACTGGCAGTGCACGAGCACGGGGCGCGGGGGCGCCGGCTGGGGCGCGGGCGGGGGCGGCGCGGGCGCGGGGCAGGGCGCCGCCAGCTCGGCCAGCTCGCACAGGCCGCGGGTCACCTCCGGCACGTGGCCCGCCGCCGTGGGCCAGCCGTGGTACTGCAGCTGCCGCACGCCGCACCACTCGCCGCTCTGAGGGGGGATTTCGAATATATTATTAGATAATTTGTGTAAAGAGTAAATTCAGTTTAAATTAAACACCACGCCAATTTTTTTTCACTTCTGGGAGCTTTTACTATAAACAAATAGACTCACATGTCACAAGTCATAATTTCCGTGTATATAGACAAGGAAAGGACATGCGTGACGCACCTTGCTGTTGGTGACGGTGAAGTGCCGCCGCGTGTAGTACGGACACGACTCGCTCTCCTCGTACTCGACGGCGATGTGCTCGTACTGCACCGTGCCGTCGTCCCAGTACCGCGGGCACTTG
>NC_052129.1:5796456-5821022 GCF_012273895.1 Zerene cesonia | reverse complement strand
ACGACTCGCTCTCCTCGTACTCGACGGCGATGTGCTCGTACTGCACCGTGCCGTCGTCCCAGTACCGCGGGCACTTGCCTTCACCCAGCTGCGTATTTCAAATGTTGTGAGTGTTTTTTGCGTGACTACTACGTCTGTTCCTTAGATACACGATACTAGGTTTAGATGAATTTTGTAAAGAGAAGTTTCTCTCCCGGAATCCCAATGGAAGGGGAACTATGGGAGTAATACGCTGGGAAAAATAATTTTAGTGGCGAGTAATAACGCCTATATACTATGGAGATAGTAATTTACCAATTTATACGGTAACAACACTCAATCAATGTATAATATGGTGTGAAAAACACTCGTCCTGCACAATATACTCATTTAAGTTGTGAGGAGTTTATGATGTAAGATTTTTAATATATAAAACAATATGTATCTGGATCTCGAGAGTATCATTTCTTTCCTAACACGCATTCCTTATAAAGTATCACATAGAAGCAAAAATAACTTTAAAATGAGAAGTATCAAACCAACGTATCACATTAATTTCCTTATTCATACTACCTATTCATAAAACGAATTAATGTGATAATATAGCAAAGATCTTACCTCGCTAAGCATAACTATGGTAGACACGTTATGTTCAGAGACCATCCGCCAGAAGTCCATGATAGTGTTCGGTAGAGGATCCTGGGTGATGATGAAGCCTTCCGAGTTGTCGTATCCTGGGAAAATAGCAATATTGTTAAGAACATTAACAGAATTATCTTCATCTATGTAACAGCAGTCACGTTAAGCAAATAATGTTATTTTGAATAAATATTATATAGGAAAAGAACTTTTAGTATAAATAAATATATACATTCACTGAACGATAGGACGTTTTATAAAAAGTTAACATATCTAGTTCACTGTATCGTACATAACAAAATATTTACATGACCTTGAAAAAAAAATTAGATAAAATCGATCAAAAGATGCGAGTACCCTCAATAAAGGAGGCGTTGATGTAGGTGGAGTAGTCCCGGTTGGGCAGCGGCGCGAGTATGACGCGGTTGCGGTCGTAGGGCAGGCAGTCGGGCGAGCGGTTGCGCGCGCGCAGCTCCTCGCCGCCGCCCGCCGCGCACGACTTGCCCGCCTCCGCCAGCGGCGGCGCCGCCAGCTTCTGCGGGGGACAGGAACGTATTTAACGCTGCATTGCTATTTGCGATTGATCAGTTTATGCCAAAGGATCAATTTAGACTCGATGGCACACATCTTATCAAACAATATATATTGGTTAATAATCAAATTCCAATTATTTTTTTCTTAATATCATCGACCGTCGTTTCAACTGACATATCCTCTTTGAATATTAAAATGAAATTTGTTTTGGCAGAAGTTTAATGCATAATTCTATTTGATGAGGGCACTAACTTCGAACTCCATCTCCATCAAACTCTTATCGCTCCCCTCGGGCGTGCTGCGCAGTCTGTCGATGGTGCTCTTCAGTTTGGACGCCGGTATCTCCGTATCTCCGAAATGCGCGTACTCCACTAGCGCGCGGTACACGAACACGTATTGTTTCTGTGAACATTTCGAACTTATATTTATTAACCTACGAAAATATCTAAATTGAACGATAATAATCATTTATGTGATGGAAGTAAACATCTATAAATTAATTACTATCGACCTTAATTTTATTTCTATGCATAGATATTTTACTACAAATGGAGAATCTCGTTTCCCGAGAGCCAGTGCGCACGCGCAGGCCGCGGGGTGCAGGGCGCAGGGCGCAGGACGCAGGGCGCAGGGCGCAGGGAGCGGCACTCACCAGCGACTGCACGAGGAAGTTCCGCTGCGCGCGCAGCTCGGCGACGCAGGCGAAGACGGCGACGGCGGCCGCGTCGCGCAGCTGCTCCAGCAGCCAGTCCAGCGCCACCAGCGTGCCCGTGCGGCCCACGCCCGCCGAGCAGTGCACCACCACCGAGCGGCACACGCCGCACGACCACGCCTCGTTCACGCGCTGCACCACACACCTTATTGCTTCTCTACCTTGCGCTCAAACATCGCAAACGATAAAAATAGCTCACGACGCGTTGCAATCAACGTCAAACACTAATTTCTCTCGTTGTGGCTCTAATGAATGGCTAATAAAACGGCCCACCTTTTCATTAGAGCCACAACGTGTCAACTACATTACTATTCACAAAGCGTTGTGTAGATGAAGTTGGCAACTGAAATTACATCAATTGCATTTAATAACATTCATTCGATTGTACCCCGTGAAGAGTTCCTTCACGTGATAACAAAATGAAAACAACTTTTAATTCTCCAAATGCATGTAACTGAACTCATTACTGGCCAATAAGAATAGATAAGCGAATGACGTAATACTTGAAACGCAGATAAAAGAGATTTGTATGAGCGTGCTATCTCCGGAAGCCTATCCACCTCCTCACGATAGACATACGAAAGGGATAGCAATCTCTCTATTTATCGATAGGATATTAAAGCATAGATAGACAGGATATTATAAAGACCTATACATATTTTGCAATAATGGCCAGAGATGATAAACGTTAAATTTAACTCCAAAGGTGTCCCCAACAAGTTGGGCACCGCACGACCGACATCGGTACCTTGATAAACTTGAGTATGGAGTGCGGATGCTCGGGCGCGGCGAAGTCCTTCCACATGAGGAAGTGGTACTGGCGCACCAGGCGGCTCTCGGCCTTGCCGGGCGGCGACGTGGGCGCGCTCGCGTCGCCCGCCCCGCCCGCCCCACACTCTGTGGGACACACCATTCAGCGATTAAGGCCTTCACATTACCTCCTTTCTTCTTGATATCACGGTTAAATTACTGAGATAATAGTGCAAAAATTTTTAACTTTTTGATGTGAACCCCGCTCAGGACTGATAAGATCACTTTAATTGAGATGCATTTACAAAAAATTTGCTGCCAAACACGATAATTGAAAAACATACATATATTTTAAGTATTTTAAAAATAATTTTATTTTAATAATCAGTATTAAATTTGCAATATTACCTCCATTCCGTTTAGCGACTCCGTTGTTTTCCACAATTGGTTGTCCGTCCGAGTTTAGCGGTTGCTTCGATATCCTCAACTCTCTCACGATGTAATCGGAATACCTTCGGAAATATTATCTGTATTAGCAAATAATTAAATAATATGCTATTCTTAAAGATAACCGACGATAAAAATAACGGGAAAAATTATTATAAATGTGCTAGTTAATCCGTTTGTATATTATGATTGAATTTTTGATAACGCAATGTAATCAGATTGAAATTATGGATATTTAACTTAAGGTAGATTATTTTCAAAACGACAACTCAAAAAGAGTCATGAAAAGTTTGCAAAAACAGTAATCTTGCGAAAATATAACATACTTAGCGAGCAAAGACACAAATAAAATCCAAATATCTCACTGTTCACTCACCGTTTCTCCGACACGTGGTGCACGGTGATGGCGCCGAACGCCCTGGTGCCGCGCACCTCGTCCGGCCAGTACTTGCTGCACTTCACCTTCGAGTACTCCTCCAGGTTGGTCAGCATCACGATCAGCTCGAGCCCGTGCTCCCAGATCATGCGCCAGAAGTCGTTCACTGTGGTGTCCGTGGGGCCTTGCGCGCAGATGAACTTTTTGCGCTCCTGTACGCGTCAATATTTTATTTGCCTTATGATTTTCCACTCAATCACATGTGTCAATGATATTATCCCATGCCATTTTATGCGAGCCAAAAAACATTAACATCTTTTGAACAGGTTTGAAACATTAAACGAGTAAACCAACTAAATTAATAAAGAAGTCTGCAACGTCACAATTTTGACGGGGCATTGGTGACCGAGAGAGTCCTAAGCACTATTATTCAAAAAATATACGAGAATACTAGAGAGATATATGGTGAAACTTAAAGAAGAGAAATTTATTCCACTTAAATCTATCTATATCTAGCGAAGAGACACATGACCATGTTTATAAAGTCCGCGGTAAGACATAATGTCTAGACACTTTCAAAACTACCCCCCTCGTGCAAAACACAAATAAAAACGATAAGAAGCGTCATGCTGTACCTGATTAACATCCGAGGGGTCCTTAGGAAGCATAGAGACAATCACACGGGTTAGAAATGTTGTGCCAGAGTTAAATGTAGGGAATGCAAAATATTTTGACGCCTAAGTGCATGCACCGTGCTCTAGTTTTGTGGCTAACTAGACTATTCTGAGACAGAGCTAGAAGGAGTCGTTGTGTAAATGTCCCGTTTTAATTACGTGTTACATTATTTTGGCTTTGCAGGAATGCGCGGCTTTAAGAATTTCTAAAAGCCAAGTTATCATTACATAAGTTAACATCACATAGCTTGTACTTAGACTGATTTAAAATGAACTAGATATCATTAAACATAAAGTGCTCAAGTGGAAATTTCAGGTTACAACAAAAATGTACACAATACATAAAGACGTACATAAAGCTGTTATAAATTCTTTCAGCATGTGATTATGCATTGCAAGACTGTGAATATACGCCTATAATCCTTTTGCAACTAGTAACGTATTAAGATGGTAACGGATACACAATCTATAGATTTCCATCCCATTTCCCCAGATCAAAACTCACTGTATCAAATGTGACATGCTGGATCGAATTCTTTAATAATTTTAAGCATCTTATTGTCAGTAGAGAGATTTTATGAAAGAAGAACAAAGTCGTCAAAAAGAAATAAAAAAATTGAACGGCGTCTATAGGTCAAATTTAATATGTAATAAAACCCCAGTATCCCCCAAACCCCAGTACTATAAACAAGAAAGAATAATTAATAATAATAAATAATGAAAAACAGGAAACAATAAACAATTCTAAGATATGATTATCGAGTCATTGAGAACTTATAAAATTGCCTTCTAAATTTATACATACATATTTTTAATTTCCTACATACATAGTTCGAAAAACAGTCGCCTAAAAAACTGACCATCCCACTAACCTTATATCCCATAACATAATTGGCGTTGATGTAATCACTGCCGGGCACGCCATCTATGGGGCTCAGTTTGACCCGGGTCTGGTCGTAGGCCTTGATATCCGGGTATCTGTTCTTCGCCTGGTTCTCCCGGGCCTCCGACGCGTGCGTGGTGCGATCCGGGAAACACTCTGGCAGCATCTGCAACAACTTGGTCCGGTTTCGTTGCTTATTACGTATCAAGTGAAATGGTAGCGCGGAATGGTGGAATGATTCGTGGTCAAGGACTCTTCGGATAGTAGTAATGACGGATGATAGAGATGGTTGTGTGAACGGTTGGACAAACACAGTAATTTTCAACACAACACATAAATTGTAACAACGTTTACGCAGAATGCAAAATACAATATGATGATGTTAATGAAGTGATAGTGAAAAAATGGAGTGATATATGATATATATGCAATGCATGTTCTGTAAACTTCAAGACATTTTGTTTTGAAATGTATTGGAACTGATTTGAAACATAATAACTACAATTATGAAAAAAAAACAAGATAAAATAATTTAGGTACATGTGAACTACAAGAAAACTTCATACAACCTCAACTTACAAAAATGGTCCTTCTAGCCGGAACAACATTACAACTTCAACAAACAAAACCATTTGAATTCTATTAAATAATTTCTTAATACACGTTTAACGTTAATATTATTAAGATAATTCAATTCATATTCTCCTATTAACAAGCATTAATACCTCAAATTCCTTCTGGAAGCCGTAGTCCGAGTCCGCCTGCCGCTCTGCGTACGCGGCCGGCAGCTGGTCCACGGGTATGGGCGGCATGTCGGGGGGCGCCGCGCCGCCGAGCTGCTGCCGCCCTATGTGCCCTACCACGTATCTGGGAGAACAAATTACGTTAGATATTTTGGAATCACCGAAAAAAATATAATATCGTGAAACAATTTTCAGATATGTATTAGAAAATGAATCGAGTTATATCAAAAATTGAATTTTTTATCTACAAAATAAATTACGTGAACGTTAAAGTTAATCTGTTATAAGTAACATTTGACTCATCAAATTAATGCATGAAAAAATTTGTTACCTATAAATAATTTTTTTTTTCACCGGTTTATATGGATTGTATGAAGGGGGCTATATTGGATTGATATATAAGTGCGCGCTTGTTTAAGTGTGTGTGTGTGTGTGTGTGTGTGCGTGCGTGCGTGTGTGCGTGCGCACCTGAGCGCGGCCTGCAGCGGGTTCATCTCGAGGTGCGCGTGCGGCAGCTTGCGCGAGGAGCGCGCCTGCGCGACGCACACGCCCACCATCACGGCCACCACCAGCCCCGCCACCGCGCACGTCGCCTGCGCACACGCACCATACACTCACGACGTCCACTCGACACACTCATTTTATCAAAGTAGGATAACATATTATTTCGTTCTTTATTTTCAAATTACAATATGCCAGAATACAAATTTTGTAAGCATCGACTACCATGTAATGTGAAATGTATCAATTAATTTCATATCTTATACCTTTAAACGAGCAATTCTTGTATATATATATATATATATATATATATATATATATATAATTGGAATCTCGGAATCGGCTCCAACGATTTTCATGAAATTTAGTATATAGGGGGTTTCGGGGGCGATAAATCGATCTAGCTAGGAATTTTTGTAGAAAATGTCATATTCGTGTTTTTTTTTCCTGACATCTATTGGTGAATAATAATACTATTTTGCTTCGTGGATAGCTGGACAACTGAAATAACACATAGGCACTTTTTATACCGATATTCCTACGGGATACGGACTTACGCGGTTTCAACCGCGGGTCACAGCTAGTTTTTTTTAAATATATATTCGAAACGTTAATACATACAAGCATATATACCTTCATTGTAATTATTATATTGTTACCTTACGCACGCTTGTATTATTTCGTATTAAAATTGTATAAGTATGAAATAGTGTATATATTCCACGATATACTGTCTTGATATATTTACTAAATTGTATTAAAAACATAGTGGGAAGATACTGTCGTCTAAGATACAGGCTCGGCCTAGTTTAGACGACTAGTGTCCATAGTTTTAAGTTCCTTTGTTCAATGAATTCAAGCCATGTATATGCAATTTTAGTGTAAGGTATGGACAAATAAAGATTTTTATTATTATTATTATTATACAAGCATATATGTTTCAATGTGACTAATTGATTGATTTATTCAATCAAATTATTTTCATTTTCAAGTTTTACTACAAAACGATGATCATTTATAAAAAATTCAAAAGTTAATATTTAAGCTTAATCAAATTCAGCTGAAATTTATTGTTTATACAACATTATGTAATACATATAATTTATAAAACCTATGTCACTCAGTGTACTTACAGCTTTCTAATTCTGAAAGAATTTTTGAAATCGGTCCGGTGGTTCTTGCTTGAAAAGGTTACAAACATATAAAAATACAGGTTTCCTCTTCATAACATTACAAGTGTAGATATATCTCTAATTATCTGACTTTCTACATAACCGACAACAACTTTTTCCAACCAACCAACAGTATATAAATATACATCGTACACATTGGAGTAATCATCAGATATAGTATAGAGCGTGCGTACCAGCAGAGCGACTTCGAGCGTGGTGTTGTGGGCGGAGGGGCGCGGCGCGGCGGCCGGCGTCAGCACGTTCACGTACTCGCTGTACACCGGCTCGTCGCGCTCGCTGCCCGCTGCGGGGGTGCGCTTGCGTCAGTGTGTATAAATATATTTGCGGAACTAGACAATGGCTCTGTCGGTCGTTAGAATCTTTAATAAAAAATGTATGAGTATAAAACAATTAAAATATTTAATAGTGTTTGAGATTAGCTATATATTTATTAACGTGAAACGAAAAACCTAAAAAAATATATTATTCTCACCTTATCTACTCTACTATCTAGTACTATCAAAACTTACTTTATACAAAATAAAATGGAATTTAAGATCCTACTTATTACGATTTTCTTTTTAATATTATTTCGTGGGTGTTCTGATAGCTGCTACCTATTGTTAAAAACTTAGGTTTGTGGGCAAGATAAGAAAAGGATATGTAAAAAATACACGTGAAAGGAATTGAACCACAACACAAAGTAGCGACTCACGTATCAATTCCACAAATAACGTGTAGTTGGCCGCCGGGTCCAGGTGGCCATCCTTAACTACCACCTCCTCCCAATCCTGCTCCTCGTCCACCAGCTTGTCCATCATCATCGGGTTTTTCATGTAATCCCTGATGAAGGAATATAATATAGTATATTGCATAAATTGTAATTACAGAATTATATTTATAAAATATGTTTAACAGCCCCCCCCCCCCCCCCCCCCCCTCTTGAACTTACTTATTTAAAACCCTTGTATGGTATTTTGTGTATAAAGAGTCATACGCTATTTAATCATGCCATGCCAAATTAACAAATATATTATTTCTTAGTTAGTCGTTTATCTAATCTATAAAATTTTCAAATAACAATGTCACAATAAATTATATACTACTCCTCACCTATCCACCTCAACGTACGAGCGCCTCTCGCGCCTCTCCACCACATCCGGATCGGCGGTGGTGTCCAGCTCGTCGTCGAACAGGTCGTCCCTGGTGGTGGGCGTGGGCGCGGGCGCGGCGGTGGGCGTGGGCGTGGGCGTGGGCGCGGCGGTGGGCGCGCGCGCGGGCCCGGCGGGCGCGTCGAGCGGCTTGCGCGGCCTGCGCAGGCAGCGCTTGCAGGCCGGCCGCGCGAGGGCGGGGTCCGCCTTGTCGAAGATGGATCTACCGTCGCCCAGGATCACCTCAGAGTCAGATGGGAATCTGTCGCTGTAATCATTGTATAATTTTAATTATTATTATTGGGATACGAGTAGTTTATAAATAAATAAAAAAAATCATCTTTATTCAGCCCGTTACAACAATGGTTGTATACAAAAACGTTTAAAGACAGATAGGACATAGTAGTATCAATTTTGAAACAAATTTATCGAATTGATTTAACATTTTACTTAAATTTTTTTACCCGTATTGTTATTTAGAAATAAAACAGCAAATTTCTTCAATATATAATTATATCAGTATCAGCCAAGAGTGTATGTATTATACCCCCCACCCCATACAATTGTGCTTGACTTTCTTTCGAGTCTTGTGATCGTGTCAATCAACACATGTACTAATAACGTCATAGCAATGAATAAGTTTTGTCTATATCTTTTCCTTAACTTCCATATGATAGATATGGAAGTTAAGTTATTCTTCGTCATGAATAGCGCAATAATTAAAATAAATATGTGACAATATGAGCTATAACTAACTTCGAGAAAACATCAGTTATGTATGCCCCAAGCATTGGCTGAACGGCGTGTGCCTCTTCGTACTGCAGCACGCTGATGTCCCGAGCTGGGGGCAAGTTGCTCCAATCGGAGTGGGGCAGCAGCCTGACCATGTATACTCTGGAAGCAATGGGGCAATTTTAAAATTAACATAATAATGGCAACAATTTGGGTGAAGTGTATGTATCATTGCATTTACCAGTACAGAACTCGAATGTTTTAGTAAAAGATATATGGACAAAGAATTATGCCATATCTTAATATATATAAATCTCGTGTCACAATGTTTGTCCTCAATGGACTCCTAAACTACTTAACCGATTATAATTAAATTCGCACACCATGTGCAGTTCGATCCAATTTGAGAGATAGGATAGTTTATATTATTTTAATTACGATAAAAGATTACCCGGGCGAAGCCGGGGCGTGCAGCTAGTATATAATAAATACTATATGAATATCTCACCGGTAGCAGCAGATGGGTCCGTTCCGTTCCGATATCCTTGGTAGATACATCGTGAACATGTACCTATCATTTTCTAATATCTGGAAATAAAAATAGCCATGTTATAAATAGTCTTTACTTTACTTTAATATAACGTGTATGCACACCGTGTGCAGGTCATTAAAGTACAATAAATAACAATAATACATTGCCTATTAAAATGTATGTTTTGTGGGATCACGGGTGAGTGAATGGCAAGGCGTCAGTCACCCTGGTAAAGTGAAAGACGCAGGTTTGAATCTCGTGTCACGATTGAAAATTTTTTCTTTTTTCTATATATTTCAAAATTTATGTGTTGTATATTGTATGTCGACGAGAAGAGCGTCATTTTAATAGAAACATAAAGAATACATAGAGTCGATTAATAGAGGAATTGCTACCTTCCGCCAGCGCGGGCGCGGCGGCGCGTCGGGCGGCGCGGGCGCGGTGGCGCAGTAGCGCGTCTCCTCGTCGCCGCGGCGGCGCGTGCGCGTCATGGCGCTCAGCCGCACCGTGTAGTTCGTGTTCGGCTGCAGCTCTTCGAACCTGAACATTTAACATGCAATAGCATACATTGCATTAGCGACTGCGTCGGGGCTTATATCCTACTTCCTGCTAATATTATAAATGCGAAAGTTTGTAAGGATGTGTGTGTGTGTGTGTGTTTGTTGCTCTTTCACGCAAAAACTACTGAACCGATTGCAATGACATTTGGTACGTAGATAGCTGGACAACTGGAATAACATACAGGCAAATTTTTATCCCGATATTCCTTCGGGATACGGACTTACGAGGGTGAAATCGCGGGGCGCAGCTTGTGGTTAATAATATTAAAGTAAGTTTTTTAAGGTTCTCATACCTAGTAATAAATAGTCTTCGAGTAGATATTAATGATATGTCGGAATAGCAATGATACCGTTCGTGAGCTCATAAATATACTAGATTAACTACTCTTCTTAAATACTTCCAATAAATGAGGCCAAGAAAACATTTGATTTAATGCTTAAAAACTAATCTTTTCCTGGCATACTAATATGCTAGCAAAAACTATACAGTGCAGATAAACAAAAGCCAAATACCTGACACTCCTGGAGTCATTAGTCTTGAACTTGGTGAGCGGTCCCCACATGGCCTCCTTAATGGTTCCGTATCGGTCTCTGTACGTGGCGTTACCGGTTAGTTCCATCTGTAAATTAATAATGGAATTACTTATTGATCAAAAACCTTGCTTCTCCGGTGTTGTTTTTGTTTATATCTTTTTTTCATAAAAATAAATAAATATTGTGAATATGTGTTTTGGCCGGAAATTCCTTTACATTTGGATGTAACATCCGTTTAACTTTTCTTTTTAAATAAAAAGCTCATTAATCTAGCCTTCCAACATAATGAAACAAAATATTTAGGGTTACATATTCGAAATAATACAATCATACTTAATGCTTAAACTGTGAAAACATAATAAAATATTATATCTTATAACTAACATAGAATTTTGTTGTAAATTTTGAGAGCACTCAAAATTCACAAAAAAATTTAAACAAAATTGTAAATTACTTAAGTTTTTTTATTATTATTTACGCCTTTATGAAAAAAATATCAGAAATATATAACTAGCTATCCTGAGGCTTTATACAATAACTGAACTATCTTACACCGAAAGAATTTTTCAGTAGTTCTTGAGCTTAGTGCGTTAAACCAAACAAACAAACTCTTTAACTATATAATCTATACTAATATAATAAAGCTGAAGAAACTCTTCGTTTTTTTGAACGCACTAATCTCAGGAACTGCTGGTCCGATTTGAAAAGTTCTTTCAGTGTTAGATAGCCCATTTATTGAGGAAGGCTATACATGTACCACGGGCGAAGCCGGGGCGGATCGCTAGTATTAGTATATATAGATTATCTGTTAGGTGGGCAGCCCACTAACCGTGTATCCCTTGATCTCGGCGTTGGGCTTGATCGGCGGCTGCCAGGTGAGGTTGATCCAGCTGCTGGCGCAGTGCACGCTCACGTTGGCCGGCCGGCCCGGGATGCCGTCCAGCGTCGCCGCCTGCATCTCGCCCGACCAGTTGCCGCACCGCTTCGTGAAGTCCGAGCACGCGCACACCTGGTACACACACACGCGGTTAGTACCATGGAAACATTTTGTTTGGTGTGCTAAAGTACTAGTTATGACAATTAACGTAGGTTAGAAACATGGCAACACTTAAGCAACCAATGGCATGCTAAATAATATATGTAATAGTTTCGAAAATAATTAACAAAATTTAGGCACGATTAAAAGATTATCGTTATGATAAATGATAATAGTAAAGATTTAAAAACATTGAAAAAATCTGAGGAGGATATACATGAAAAAATATGTAAAAAACTAAAAAAAAATATATCAGTTCTTTTATGTAAAACAATATTCTCAATGAAGAAAAAACATTCTTAAAAAATTCAGTTACACTAAACCTTATTTACAATTAAATTATGTGTAAATTCCATAGTACGCATTTTTACTGTGTAATAACCAATCAACTAAAACCATAAAGATTGCAACTGTAAAAAATTTATTATTAAAGCTTAATGAATGAAACTCGTTAACGATATTTATTGAGAAATAATGATTAAACTTTGTAATAACATACCCGAAACACATAAGTGCTGTGTGGTTCCAGATTGTCAAACATATAGGGCAAATTCCGACTATCCCTGGAATGGTAAGCTCTTCTAGGCGCTACTTCATCCATCTTCCTTGCCTCTAGGAGATAATAATGTATCAATTCTGCTATATCCTCCGGTGGTGGAGCCCAGCCTATCGTCACTGACGTAGCAGAGAAGCCATTAATAGCGATATTGGGCACAAAAATTGGATCTTTATCCAGGGTCCGCACGGTCGACTCGTATATATGAGGTTTGCTCTGCCCATGCATCGTGGTCACTTCCAACTTGAGCTGGTACTTTGTGGACTTCTCCAGACCTTCCATCACGAAAGAAATATTCTTAACTCCGATCTTTTCCCTCGTGTACAGGCTGAAGTCCGTGGACGGCAGTTTCCGGTACATAAGGTTATACGTCTTTATTGGCGAGTTGTAAGACCGTACCGTCCAATTAAGGAATAGTTGAGACGCACTGATCGGTATAACAGTATCCACGAGAACTTGTGGCGGGGCGTATACTATTATGTCAACGTTTCCAGAAATGTTCGTCGAGGTAACAGTATCAAAGATTTGGCAGACATATGTGCCGTTATCTTCAGGACTCCGTATATGGAGATCGTAGATACTCTGGATTTGTTTGAGACCAATTTTACTCGCCGGCTTCGTCGTCAGCTCCGTTATCTCGTCATCTTTAGCCCGTTTCCACCACTTCACCTCGCCGGGTTTAAAAACTGAAAAAGACAAAATAAACGTTTTCTTTACGTTGAAAAATTTAACATTCACTTGAGTGGATTCTTGACCCAAAACGCCGTATATCCTTAACTCGAGCAGTGACAGTTTATTTTATTCAAAGAAGTGTAAAAAACGAACACAGCATTTTCCAAGTTTTGTGAAACGATTATTATTAATTAACGAATACTGTTAAAAATATCTAATTACACGTACAATAAATTACTTGATAAACTTATGATGAATTAACGCTGATGACTAACCTTCAAAAACGCATTCCATCGTGACATTAGCCTGATCGGAGACATTCTGCTTTATTGGCCCAGGGGTATTTCTTACCAGTTTCCCCGGAAAGCTCAGGTTTAACACGACCCCTTTATCTGTCCTCGCGTCTCCGAGTTTGGCGATACAGGTGAAATTGCCATCGTCGTCTGCTGTCGTATTTGCAATTGTGATATTAACTAACTTATATTTCTTTTGATTGCCATCTAAATCCTTTTTGTGTAAGAGCCTCTCTTCGTTGTATTGCTTTATTCTGAAACAATAATTTCACACAATTTTATAAAGTCTTCATCAATATTATTTGACATATTTACAAAAATAAATCGCCTTCATATCGTCAGAACTAGACCAAATTTAATTGGAACCGCGTGGGAGGCACAAGTTATCAAATCAAAATATGGAGAAAATTCACGAGCTGCATCAGAAATTACATAATACTTATATATAAGTGGTCAGGCAAATATGCCATAATATAGAAGGTTATTTTCATATTTATGAATAATATTATAAATCATATATGTTTGAATCATAACCACAACCAGTATAAATTTGAATACAATTGTAAAGGATAAACGCAAGCATGTATACACACAGTATTGACTATTTTTAAACGTGGATTCTATACAAATGGATTTCTAAAGATTTTCTTTTCGAAATTTAAAAAAAACTGCACAACGAGTTTGCAATCGAAATGGGAAGAGTACATTAGCAATTTCTCTGCGCTATAACAGTTAAAAAGTCTTTATTAATAAACGTTTATTCGCGTAAAATCAAATTCTAACAGTTGTAGAAATTGTTCAGGAACATCTTTCTAAAATTTTCATCATTGCAATTTAGTAGAAATCTAAATAATTATTATGAAGTATAGAAATACACGTGTACGTATATTTCTAAAGTTTTCACACAAAAACTATGACTGACTTCATTAGAAAGCTGCATTTTTACTGAGTATAGGCTATATTTTATTAAGGTTTTACCTCGGGTCAAACGGGCGGAGCCGGGACTAGCTGCTAGTTGTAATTAATTTACCGGTTGCCATAATTATTTTACATAATGACACGCAGAATGCGTAATAAATTCTTTTTGAGAATTTAGCATTACACATGAAAATAGTCATGACGACTGTAATGTTTATCCTCATAATTGATACCTATATTTAACATGAAAGCAAGACAATTTATAAATAACCAGCTGCGCCCCGCGGTTTCACCCGCGTAATTTCATATCCCGTAGGAATATCAGGATAATAAGTTGACTTTATGTTATTCCAGTTTTCCAGCTGTCTACGTACCAAATTTCATTGCAATCGGTTAAGTAGTTTTTGCGTGAAAGGGCAACAAACACACACACACTTTCTTACAAATCCCCATCCTTCCTTTTACTTTCGCCTTTATAATATTAGTAGGATAAAACCTTAAATGAGCAGTTTATGTTCGACTTGTTTTTTTTTTTGTTTATAGATTACGTACATTGAATTATAGGTTTAAATAATTTAACACAATTCCACAGATAAGAGTGTTCGGCAACAATGCTGCTGGCGATTTTCTTAAAATGTTGTTGCATTTCGGACAGGAAATGTAGCACGCGTCCTCAACCTCTGCAACAGGTAGTGTTTCTAGCACTACCAGCTGCTCCGGCCGCCGAAATATAATTTAATTTTTTGCTAAAGAAATGTTTACCATCAATACGGGGCTTTATTACAATTATTTCTTAATTTTTTATTGGTCTGTTTGTTTGTTTCGGCTAACCTTCATAACGACTGGGCCAATAGAAATTCATAAAATAAAGTATCAAGTCAAAACACAGAAGACTGATCACATACTCGCCCATTAAGTCAATAGATCAATTAAGAAAAAACATAAAACAGATGCGACATGCATCTGGACTTCATTCAGACAGGGGACTGGGTTTTCTTACATCAATAAATAATTTAAATTACAATCTAATGTTCGGCATTTTCCCAAAATTTTCTCGTAAATATAACGTTACACATTCATTTACCAACTGATATCAAAGATGGCACAGGCATGTGAAGATGGCATTTTAAAAATCGACTGTTCTTCCATTCATTCAATCCAGCACACATCGATCCACTTCGCAATATCACTTTACATTCGATGTGACACGAAATATACAAGTTCTAACGGCCCTAATCGACCTCACGCCTCCGTATCCGGCGCGCGTACCTCCCGGCGATTGATTAAATTCGATCCCCCCCCCCCACGTGAAACTTAGCTGAAATCCGATAACTGTCTGCTGATAGCACAATGCCTGTGGACGATTTGTATTCTTGGAACATGAACATGCTAGTTGCTAGATTATATACAGTTTCTTGAATGTAGACTGATCGTTCAGGATTTATCTACATATTTATGATGGGGTATGGTTTCTGACTTTGTTTGTTTGTAGGTGGTAATCATCGGAAGTAGTGGTTCGATCATGATAAATTCTATGCTAAGATAAACAATTTACCAATCTGAAGGACATTTTTGCTTATTTAGGGTCTGGAAATAAATTTCATAGTGAATATTTCGTTAGAATTTTGTTTATAAATTCGATGTTTAATTACAAGATATTCAAGTTAAGTTTGTATGAATTTTAATCAAAATAATTAAGAGATGAATAGAGTATTCATCCTGAAGATTCGATGATAAATAACCATTGAACGCTTTGATCACAAATTTAGAATAATAATTGCTTAATTTACTAAATGAATAAGGAGGTACTAAGGCTGGACAACTGGAATAACATACAGGAAACTTTTTATCCCGATATTCCTACGGGATACGGACTTACGCGGGTGAAACCACGGGGCGCAGCTAGTATAGCCTATAGCAACCAACGATCACATACATATCCAACGGTGAAAGCATTTTGGATAACGATCTAATAGTTCTTTAGATTAGCGCATTCATACAAACAATCTCATCAACTTAAAAACTTAATATAAAAACAAAATCACCCCAATTGTTTCCCCTAACGGTGGGACATACAAAACGATCACGCTTGAACATTCAACCGTCTCCAACGTTTACCTGCCGTAACACTCATAACAAAATTTAGGTTAACAATGAAAATTTCAACGAGGTCAGGTGATCGCGATTATATCACAGCGTATTCAAAGCCGGTACGATAATTGTTTCGTATATCACAAATGTTTCTCGAGATTTTAGCTTGCGGGATGCTATTTGATAACAACTATAATCGTATTACTTGTGGTGGATAATTATTTCACGTGTTTCGTTTCTGTGTACGGATGTGGAGAGATTTTATTGTGATAAATTTGCTTTATATTCAAATGATTTAAACTTTAACATTTATCTTTTATATTCAATTAGAATTCTTCTAGATGAACTTATATATATATGTAATATAGTTTAACCATTTACCACCGGTTTGGGAGGCACTTTTTACAGAGAAAAGCCAGCAAGAAGATCTGTAGTCTGATCTGTCTCTTAAAATTTTAAATTCATCTATGAAAAATTACTTACAAAAATAGTAAGTTGTTATATTAAAAGAAATACATATTAATTATGTATCCAATATAAATTACAATTTAATTGCTTTTTGGTTGCGGCTTCTCCTTCTACTCATAGGAAATCCCCGTGGGAATGAGATGTTTCACCGCAGTAAGAAGTAGGTTATGGTGTACTTATTCAAGTCTGGAGATAGGCTTCTTATCTAATATCTATGTTTGTAAATTAATTGCAAATACGGCTGAACGGAAACGTATGCAGTTTATAGAATGTGACGGCTGGTATAGTATATAGTAGGGATGTTAAATAGGGATGTTATAGAGGTATTTAATCTAGCTTCAATTTAATTGAAATTATGATGTTTAACTCCAAAAGCTACACATTCATAGCAATCGGTCCAGCTGTTTCACAGGAGTTCGGTTACGAACATTTTTATACAGTGTGCACGTATATATTTATCTACACATTTCTTCTGTGCGCGTGTTTGTCGCTGAACGTCCTTCTAAACGGCTTGGTCGATTGTAATGAATACTTTGCTTCATTCTCGGAGGCCTATTTTCTTCTCCTAGCCCTTCCCAGTCCATTCTTTCTTTCCAGTCATCAATCCTTTCTTTATCCCTTAAAAGCGGGCAGCGCATTCTCAGAGGGTTGTGCGAATGTTCATGGGCGGTGGTGATCCATCAGGCGAACCACCAGCTCATTTGCCCGCTATGACATAAAAAATTAATCAGCTAGACTCGAACCTGCTTGGTCGGCGTAGCCGGGGCAAACAGTTAGTAAATGTATAAATATACATTTACTAACTGTTTGTAATAATATTCCGTAAATATAAACATCTAAAACGCAAATGATGTCATACAGATAGGACAATATCAAGTTTACGCACAACGCGTCGTATTAGTAAACACAACTACACAATGCGTGATGCGATATAATTCATCATCATCAGCCACACTTGGGTCTGGGACACCACTCCCACTGTTGGGACACAGGCCTCCTATGAGGGTTCAGAACATAATGCACCACGCTGACCGAGTGCAGGTTGCAGGTGCAGGCATTCGGCAGATGCCACATATCGTCGAACTTTCAATTCTCGGACAAGTAGATATCTTCACGATGTTAATTCCTTTTTCGTTTCGAATAGTCGTTATATTAACCGCACGCGCAGACAAATAATTGAAAAATCTATTTATTTCCTGGACGCTCGCGTGGTCCCGAACCCTCGACTTAATCGATCGATATTTTTAGTCCCAGGTCCTCAGCAATGAGCCACTACAGTTTATGCGATATAATTCATATATTTTTCGTACAAAAAAAAACCTTACATCTAATTATACTAGAATATTCTAATTTTTTTGTACCGACGACGACTATAAAAATAAAATTTATCAATAACAAGACGATTGCGACAAAGTAGGTTACATATAATAACAAATGAGAAAAATATACTAAATATTATGTTTGTGATATTAACCAAAAAAGAAAACAGAAAGAGCGTAATCACGAAATAATGTTTGTGGTGAATTTGTGAAAAATGTGTGTAGCATATATACATGTGTGGTGGGAAATGGCTGGGTGTTATTATTCAAATAGGATGGGACATGCCGATTTTCCGCAAAACAAAATACATTGTCGCGAATGTGTCTCGCATCATATTGATAACTGTTGACCTATTTCGTCGAGTGGAGTGCGAATCATTTCATTTTTTTCATCGAACGGTTTTTGATAAATCGTGAGCTATTGCATTTAAAAACAACGCATTGACTTGACGTTTATTTAATTTATTTTTAAGTATTTAGGTTAATTGAGAATGTTCTGTAGGAATGTGATTTGTTCGGGTGAAAAATTATTGTACGTTGCGTTAAATTCAGATTAGTTTAATAGATGTTATCATACATATAAACCTTCCTTCTGTTGTGTCGTTTTAGAGATCTAAGCATGAATACATACATACATACAGACGGGGGAGGCGACTTTCCTTCATATTATGTAGTGAAGTTTATTTAAGTACACACAAACACATCCAAGCAACTGACCTTTCGCCAAAAACGACAGGTTCCCCATTGAACATCCACTCCACATCAGCCTCGCTCGGTGACATGCTGCAGCTGACGTTGGACTGGTTGCCGAGCGCGCCCCGCGCTGATAGGTCCAGGATTTCTGGTGCATCTTGAGCTGTGATGAAGAAAACAATGGAAGTGAAAAAAACAACATCTAATGAAATAAAGTACAGTTAATATTTTGTTAAATCAAAATTGCTGTATCCTATTACTCATAAAGCTTAACCCTTAGTTGCACTAAGAAAATCTAATCTAAAGAAAACTGCCATTATTCAATAATAATGAATAGTGATTCAAGGTCTATGTCTAAAAAGTCTATTCATTGATTCTATCTTGATTATCAATGCTGGCCTGAGCATTTGTGTCAAGTTTAAATCATTTTTAATAATTAGATAAGAAAATAGAAGAAACAAGCATTAAAATTTTCCAAAAATCGCCACATTAAAGTCACTTCAAATACAGCTACTTTTTCAATTTCACTGTCACTCACACATACATACATACATACATATAGCTTAAAAATCTTGTATTGTCTATATACATTTTTGACAGCACACACACACACACACAGACACATATCTATTGAGTGCCGAAAGTCAAACACTTTGCACCTACACTTGAGAGGCTCCTTACATATTCCCCTCGTGTAGGGTTGAAAACAACACCACTTTAAACAATAGCTTAGCCAAAACAAATAGGGTATTATGTGTAGGTACATGGTTCTTTACATGTGTGCAGACTGACAGAGATGCCAATGTGTTTCAGCTAGCTAGAATGAAAATAACTTTGGAATTATTAAACATAAAAAGCGTCCTGATAATGAAATTAGTAAATGTAAGTAAATAATTAATTAGTCAGAGTAAAACAAAACTAACATATATAGCAAATAAATGAAAATTCAAATTCAAAATGATTTATTGTGATTCACAGGTTAAAAGGAAGGTATTTATATAAAGTCCTACTGTGATCTGCCATGTGGCGTACAATTGTCAAATATTTCTTATTTGTTTAAACATTGTTTATTATTTGAATGAAAATAGGAAATAATGCAGCGAATTATTATTTGTAGGGAATACTTAATTATAGAGTTTAATTAGATTTTTTTTAGTTTTCTATTGACCTACAAACAGTTACTTTGGGCTTTAAGCTTTTAACATTGACATACTTGGTTTATAAATGTATATTTATTATACATTGCTAACTTCATAAAGAGGAAACTCTTGTTTTTTTGTAAAATTTTTGCAAAAAACCACTGGATTAATATCAAAAATTCTCTTATTGACTGATATAGGGTATATTTATGTGCTACGGGCGAAGCCAGGGTGAACTAGTAAAGCTAAAACATTATAATATGACTTGAAATGAAAAATAATTAAGAAAATAATTTTAACACAAATTACCACTACCATTCAAACCTATAAGGTAACCTATATATATATATATATTCATTTACTGGGATTTTTTTAATATACATATTAAATACTGAAGAGGGATTAGGAGATAGGAGATAGGTAGGAGATAGGTCTTAATTTAATATTCTTCAATTTTTTTTGTATTCAGGTTTAAAATTGTTTATATTGTTTATGCCCACCATCTCAATATCACCTCTTTTCAAAATCAAACTCAAACATTTGTTCATTCAACTAGACTTCTTATAGAAGCACTTTTGAATCATATTACACAGATAAAACATTTAACACCAGTTCGGAAGGCAGTTTCTACAGAGAAGAGCCAGCCAGAAACTCATAAACATTCAAGTCAATCACAGAACACTAATACTAATTTTCTGCCAACACCACATGATAAAATTTTGTACTTCAGATGATGAGATTTAAGTTGGGATATAAAATACATAAGTTTCAACCAATATCTAAATTATGACATAATGTAGCATGATACAGCCTTTATGGTAAATGAACAATCCAACGCAAATGGATTTATTACTTCAACAAGTAGTTCCTGAGGTGAGCATGTTTAGCCAAAAAAAACAAACAAACTCTTTAGACTTATAGCACCTTTAGACACTCTAGTACTACAAGACTACTGATTTATACAAGTACATCATTTATCCTAATACCTTATGTTATGTTATCCTAATACCGTATGTTACAATGAATTTCAAGGTGCAGGTTAAATTTATCTATACTGTCCCAAATATTATATGTAACCATGTTAAAATACAATTATTTTATTAATTTATAATATTAATTATTAAAAAATGAATACACATTTTTTTAATAATAACGTATTATGGAAAGGCAATAAAACATGGAAGCTCATGAGTGTGATTCAAAATAGAAGGTATTATGTATTTACTAATATTGTAATTATTATGTAAGTATAATACAGGCATAAATACATTGAATAATAAAATAAAGCTGGTGTGTACCATAATTTTTATACTCATATTGTATAGCATATTGTGGGTTTCCCCATAAGATATATGACGGAATTATTTCTGTTTCTATACATATATTTCAACCTATAAGCATTAATTATACGTATAAGATCGTTTACACGTTCTACTTCATTATTCAATAAGTTCACAAAATGTTTACAAACGAGCTTTTAGCTAAAGCGTGTGTTTATAGAAAAAAATTGTTTGTAATGTAACAGGCTTATTTATAATTGTATCTAACAAACAAAGCATGTATTACAAATGTATTTTATCATATCAATTCTGTAATGCTTACCTAAAACCGGATAACATAGTGCAATACAGCCAAAATAAAGCGCAAATGTTACGGAGCACTTCCTGGCCAAGTGAACCATTGTCATGGCGGAAGAAGCTGTCTTTTACACACAATACGCGAAACACCACGATAGCAAACTCATCACTTGTTAATTAAACCATGTTCTATTCACTTACAAAACGATATCACTGATTATTTCTATATTTATCACAATAAAAAATTACAAAGCGGCTGACACCCAAAGCCGAACAAACAATCCTAGTTAACAGTGTTGCCAATTATTATTTATAATTTCGATCAGACTAATGGAAAAGCTCTAAAATTGTACAGCAATTTTATTCCATAACACATTTGAGTTTATAAGTGTAATTACAAAATCAAGCTGTAAATACGAATTATACTGTTTTAAGCATAATTAAAATTAATGAAGGAAAAAATAATATTATATAGGTGATTACCATTATTTTCAAGAGTGAATCTAAATTTCCAGCCAATTTTATCGTTGATAATCTAAGTAATCATCCTAGATTTTTTGCAAATATTACGAAATAATATAAATGTTAAAAAGTTTCAATTTCCTTTTTAGTACTTGTAACATTTATTTGCTTGAAATATCAACTGGTAACATTTGTTGTTTATTGACAAGATGAATGACAGACGGCGGGGTCCTAGTTCGATGGCACTTTGATTGAAACAATTTAGATGAAATAAATGACTTGTTGACGAGATTATATCCGCCTGCATATTATATTGTAGTAAAAATGTGGTGTATGAACAATTATTAGACTATTTTCACGGCTATGTACCGTGTGTTTTGTGATATAAAGATGTATATTCAGTACACGTTAGGAGCCATTTTTGTATTTATTTTGTGCGTTCATTGTGATAATGCTGCTATTAACAACGAAATTTTGGAGATTTACGGTGAGTAATAATGTTTACATTCCATAATAAGCGAACAATTGACAATAAAACTATTGCTCGAGTCACAGGATGTAACGCCTCGATTGTCAATGTATCACAAAATCCCATTATAAGCGGCAAAAGGATTAAAGCTCGGATTACACCTAATTCTAGGCTTAAACTGTAATTCTTTTAAAGTGTACATGTTTAAAACACCGGATTCTACTCTAATAAGAAATTAACAGTCTTGGCAAAGAAAACTTATTTAAAAGCTATATATATTAAACTAACTGGAATTAGCTTCGTAATATTTATGAATTAGTTGACAGAATATTGGCATTGGTGTATGTAAATTATAGCAGTAATTTAGGTTACATTATTAACAATCGAAAATAGCTTATTTGCTTGAGTGTGTTAAGAAAAAATTGTTCAAAATACTCCATCGACTTCTAGTCTTTATCATTCTAAATTCAAACACTTATTTAAGCTAAAGTCTATAATATGCCACTTTGCACCAGAGTAATTAAATATTAAATTATAAATGAATAAACATATACCATTGACCTTGTTCCTTAATTACCTGTATTAAGAGCATAAAAATCTTATTCATACATTGCTCTATTAACTCAGACAAGCTTAATTGATGTGTAAAATCATATACAATGGAGTACTTAAGATTTCTTCCAACTATTCTTGCTGGTATAAAATCATTAGCAATATATACATATTTGCTTTTTATCAGCTTAATCATTTAATATCACCTAAGTACAAATAATTGTATATGTGGGCAAAAGGATGTATTGCCATAGCTCAAGTGATATTCTGGTTCAAAAGGTACATCATTGTCAAGTGATGATACATTCATTTCTTGAAAGAGTATCAAACATACGTCTATCCTCAGACTTTGCCGTTTATGTTGTTATTGTTATATTTTTAAGTATTTGAATAATAAATGAAGTTAATCCAAAGAACTTGTTACTTAGTATTGTTGGCCTTAATGTCGACATGTCCTAACAGATTCAGTTAGATGACAAATTTGCTACTATTTCTCATCAATCTTTTGTGGGGGTGTGATACCTTCCTCGGTATGAGCTGTCCAAATTCATGACTAGTACTGTAACTCCCAGTCGCACTTGAAATTTTCACCTAAAAAGACCATTGTGTAAATGCAGTATAATAATAACAAATTATCATATATTATACTAATATTATAGTTCATGTTTATTTAAATACATAATATCACAGTTATAAATCAAAATATGCTTCATATTTACCATGCTATTCTCACAAATATGTAAATACAGTATTGGAATAGTGAAACATAGTCAGTACAAATCTAGCATCTGTTTTCTATCTAGTTATATATATAAAATTCAAAAGTGACTGACTGACATAGTGATCTATTGACGCACATCCCAAACCACTGGACGGATTGGGCTGAAATTTATCATGCAGATAGATGAAATGTGGTAGGCATCCACAAAGGAAGGATTTTGATAAATTCTACCCCCAAGTGGATAAAATAGGGGATGAAATTTTGCACCGTTTTAACTACAATTTATTTAGACTGTGTAGGCGAAGCTGTGGGCAACAGCTAGTATGCATATATTACTAATTTTGAATTCACAATAAGGTAGGTTTTACGTTTTCAATTAAAGTTCTATTCAATTCAATTAGGAACAAGAAGATATTCTCAATACTCATGAAATTCAAAAAAATAGTAGTGTTTTGAAAGTCTCCATACAGTAATTAAATTTTTTAATAATTACTGACATATTGTGTTCGTATTTAAAAGTATATAATTAAATGTAATATAGATAAATAGTATAAAACCGCAACTCATAAACCCAATTTGATTTTCAAAGTGAGTGTAGGATATCTGCATCTACCTAGTCTTGCCATAAATATTGTAATAAAGAAAAAAGAAAATTGTTAACTGCAAATAACATTTATTACT
>NC_052129.1:5788651-5795456 GCF_012273895.1 Zerene cesonia | reverse complement strand
CAGATTCGAAATTCAAATGTAATATTTTTTTATAATTAAGTGTAACAGTATTTATGGCCAGACTAAGTATACTAATAAAATAACGCTGATGTGTTTGTTTGTTGATTGTGTTGTAATGTCGGGACATATTTTCATATGATCTTTCACACTTGGATATGTATTTGATGAGTGATTGAGTGAGTGAGTGACTGTACGTACGTACCACGCGCGAACCCGGGGCGGACCGTCTACCAGAAAAACAGCTTGAATATAAGTATGATTCTGTTTGTTTCACAGGGTACAACAACAACAAAAGTTAAAATAAAATAAAAAAATAAGCTAATCAAGTAAATACCCATCCTCATTGTTCCCAAGCTTTTATCCACAAACATTTATACAGAATATCTTTGAGGGTCGTTTAAATAGAAAAATGTAGACCAGCATATTATAACAGATTAAGATTGCACTATTATAAGTTGTAACCTAGAAACCCCATTATCGTCGCAATTGCATCTCTTGAACCTTTTAACGATGCAAAATATTAAACACTTGTAGAGTCCGAAACATTTTTTTAATTACGCGGTTCAAAAGCCGCGCTGGAAGTATTTTTTAAGTATAAAAGATAAATTGAAACGAATTTGTTTGAAAGGTATTGCGTTTTTCTAGATTTTTCTGCTGTTGTTGTTTTTTTAATGCTCGAATGAAGGTCGTGTTACGATTCATTCGCATTATGGAGATCTACTGCATTTGTAGTTATATTTGATCTAGACTAGATAAGACGATGTTTGTTCCATAATTAGATTTCACTAGCTGTTCGCCCCGGCTTCGTCCGTGGTACATATATAGCCTATATCACTCTATACAGTTTCAGCTTTCTAATAGTGATTGACTTGAATCGATCCAGTGGTTTTTGTGTGAAAACGTTACAAACATACAAAAACTTTCCACTTAAATTAATAAGTTTACATTAGTGATAATTTTTCGTGATTAACTATCGCAAATTTTAAATTATGACAGCGGTGGCTCAGGGGTTAAGGCTTCCGGCTTCAATCATAAAGACGGAAGTTCGTGACGAGCGTGCAAGAATTAAGCTGATTTTTCAGTTTATCTTTTCGTATTATTTACGATTGCGCCAATCGATGTAGGAAACCGGTTTCTAGTAAAAAAAAAGTATAAATAAAAGTCTCTTCTAATATTATTAACGTGAAAGAAATTCTTGGCTCTCTGTCTCATCTTCTCGCCAAAACCACGCAACAATGACGTCTTTGTCCCTGCAATGATAAAAAGAACCGATGATGATGATGATGAATAAAATTTGAGTCATTACTTACTTATTGGTATGTTCTATATATTATTCTAAATCCTTTCCACTTATTCGTGAACTAATAGATTATATTTACTTTGAAAGCGTACGTTTCAAATGAAGATTGTCAGGCTTTTAGCGTTAAATATATCGATTCTTAGAACGTTGATTTGAAGTTAATTCGTTCCCTTAGATTAATTGAAAAACTTTACTGGGTTCTACGTTATATTTATATAAAACGATTGCGTATTGAAACGGTCGTTTATGGTTCGTTGTTTGATCGTTAAAATTAAATATATTATAACGAAATTCCACTGAACGCTTTGACGTTTAAAACATCCAAATGTATCTTTATATACTTCAATAATAAAACTTAGATTATATACATCGACAACCATTTCATATTATATATATCATATACCAAAGACGCTTTCCGCCGTCTTATGTGTTCGTATGCATCCTTATGTATACATATTCATAAGGTTCCTTATTGATAGATAGTGATTTAAGAGGAAGGTTGATATGTATAATAAAATAACATAGAAAAAAGGGGGGGATATAAAGGGGAAGAGATAGAGGAGCGGATATTTACAACAATGCCGTTTTTATGCAGTCTCTGGTTCTATTAATTATTAACTTATATAGCTTTTAAATGTCCAAACGTTAAAAGGGAACTTGTAAATTGGTAGAGCGCGCGTCCGTAAATGTGTAGATGTACCGTAAACATCGCATTTACTCTTCGGCCTGTCACCATCAATTGTGGGGTCAGCCCTCCGTTGTTCCTGCCCTTGTTGCATTTGTAGCGGTCGGTGTTAAGACAAAGAACTTTCTAGAACCATCGAAAAACATCTATCGGCACGTTTTGAATGCGATTTATACTTAGAATTATTTCGATGTTATAATTTGTAATGTCGCGTAAAAATCGCTATGGTTTTTTTTAAATTAAAATATTTTTAATAGCAATTGCATTATTACTGTCTGTCCGTCTGTCTCTCCTTCACGCCTAAGCCGCAAAATTCGGAAATTTATCGGTACAGATATAGATAATAGTCTGGATTGGCGCTACATATATGCTTTTAACAGGGTACCGCGCGAAAGACGCCGCAGATTACAGCTATTAATAACATAAGAAATAAACGTATCTATGAGTACGTATAATATACAAAAACGTACTGTACTTCAATGCTATCATAATGCCTTTTCATTATATAAAATAATTGATATGGTACCAAACTGCTATACCTATGTATTGTTTCTGTGGGACGAATAAACTATATCAAGGAACATTAAAGCTTAGCAAATGTCAATGCAAAAGTTATACGAATTTCGGTTCGATGTGACATCGGCTGAAAGTGCATTGCTCGGACGATAGGCTTTTCGGGTCAAGCGGCGATATTCAAGTGTCAAAAAATTAAAAAAGAACTACACAATCGATTCTTCGGACTGCAAAATTATAGGTGTCAAATAAATTTTATTTAATCAGAATCTTTAATGCTTATGTAATTTTCTAGCTGCGCCCCGCTGTTTCACCCGCGTGAGCCTGTATCCCGTAGGAATATCGGCATAATTGCCAATTATATTAATATACTATTTAAGGCTACAGTATGCTATCTATATGTTTATTTTAATTATCTGTGTGCGTTTTAATCAACACTTCGAATACTATCGTATTTACATAAAGGTTGGCCAAAGAATAGCGGAGATTTACGTGAACTATTATAAAATGGTGTTTATCCATGTATTTCAATTATGAATATCTATTAAATTAAGTCTTATATTAGGACTATATGTACTCGTATAATCATATCAGCATTATAATATTTAACATCCATTTTGACATTGTATGTGAATCGCATTCTATTACTTTGATATATATGACGTCACAGCTCACACCACACTTAGCGTTAAATAATAATAAATCTGCGGTATTAGTCATCAATATGCAATATCGGGTGTGTGAACAGAGAATTTATGGAAATTCAAAGGCATGATGCGGCTGCCCCATTTCCCGTCTGGAAGAAACTGTTATATAGTCTGTGGTTTTGCGTTCTCGAATCTGCAATGTTGTATCTGTGCCTGCTTCTATGTTGGTTATATAGGTTAACAATATGGGGGGTTTAACGTGGTAGTTCTATGGTTTAATTAAATTTTAGTAGTGTTAATTTAAATAGGTGGGACTGATTTTTTTTGGACTGTATTCTATATGATTGCATAGATTATTTGTTAAACTTAAACTAACAGTCTTATTTCTTTTAATTATCTTTCTTATTATGTATTTTCCACAAATGTTCAGTGTCAAAGCTAACAACTGTAGGTACTCAAATATTAGAAGCTATTACATTGTCTAGAATAATTTTATATTCGCAGTTTAGTTTCGTGGTCTTCTAAGAAATTCGCTTGGCGAACGGATAACATTTCCCGATTTTCGGGAAAAAAATTAATTTTATTTCGGTTTTTAAAAAAATTGTAACATAATATTTACTATGGCAGTTCTCACTATCATTAAAAGTTTTCCTTTGAATGCGAACGTTCGCTCAGTCTGGTTGCGCCAGTTACGTACCGACTGTGTTCGAAACAGTAGTTATTGATTTTTTCGGGTTCCGTACACACAGAGAGTTAAAAACGGGTCTCTATAACTGAAACTTTGCCGTCCGTCTGTTTGTCTATCCGTCCGTCTATCCCGTGAACTGTGTTAATTTGATTATTTTAATTTTCGGACGTCATGTTGGTACTTTGGTTGCCGCTAAAACAACAAATGATAAAAACATAGGTTAGGCAACGGTTGTCACGGTCACAATTTGGATGGGTGACCAATTTTTATGCAGGTGCCTTTAAGCTTAGTTGTACGGAACCCTTGTCGCGGGTTCAACTCGCACTCAACCGATATTTTTTAATACGTGATGTAGGCTTCTGCCTTGCTCTGCTTGAAGAAATACGTTATAGGGTTTTTCTTTATGGTAGTTTTTTTTTCTTTTTGTGAAAATAATTTGTCAAATTGGTAAATATGAATAAATAATTACTGTTATTAATTATGTGATTAATATATTATAATTGTATGTATAATATATATAAATCGTATATAAATACACGCTTTGGGTTTAAACTGATTTTAATTCCAAAAATGTACATTCAGACTGTTTTTTGTGAACAGTAAAGAACAAGTTAGTTTCTAAAGACAAATAAAAAATACTAGCACGCTTCACGGTTTGACCCGCATACATCGCTGATCTCCAGCAAATAATTGCTATTCTGTTCGTCTATGCATTTCTTTTATTTATAATATCACTAACGGTCCGCCCCGGCTTCACTTGTGGTACATATACTATGCTTTCTAATGTTAAAAAAGTTTCAAAATCGGCCGAGTAGTTTTTGTGTAAAAACATTACAAACACACAGACCAAAACACAAAGTTTCCTCGTCTTTATAATGTAAGTTTAGATTAAAAATTGATAACCGATATAAGGACAGTTGAAAATAATCTCGATCCTATCACACGTTTCCCAAAAACGGAAGCAGGTCCAGAATACGATTTAAATACGCATAAAAGTGTCAAGACTGTAAGGGTGCACTGTAAGGTCATATCCATCAGTGAGTCACCGCCGCGGTCCATATACGAGGGTATCAATGATGCGACTTGCAACGTTCTCCATATGGTATTAAGAAGGATTTTTCCTTGTCTGGAATGAGTACATCAATATGACCGTAATGGATGAACGAAATTCCGTTGCTTTTTTTTTATTCGTCTATTTTTGTCTAGTGCATGTGAGATTTTATATTTGTGACTATTGGTCTGTTAATGAGTGTACTTGGAAGTACATATGTAGTAACAGTATGCGATGCGTGGAAAATCCCACTTCCTGCGAATATTATGAATGTGAAAGTTGGTTAAGATAGTTGGATGTTTTTAACACGATTTTATTAGTCACACTTAAATAAATTCTAGGCACCGCTTTATGGTGGATGTTCCATATACCCGGACTAAGCGGTTCGACTCTACATTTTTTATTCGAACCGCAAGGGACTGGAACATGCTTCCTGAGTCTGTGTTCCCTGACGGGTATAATCTGGGGGTCTTCAAAAGTAGAGTGAACAGTTACCTTCTAGGGAAGCGCGCTCCATCTTAGACTACATCTACGTTTACCAGCAGGCGAGATTGTCAAGCGCTTCCCTATCACACAAAAAAAAAACACTTGTATGTTTGTATGTCTCCGTTGTATGTCACGCCGTCTCCTTTGGGCTCGATTTTTATTTTGTACACTTATAATATTTCGTATTATTATCCTGTTTAGGATCGTTAGTATAAATAATTTTCTTACTCTGTTTAGGAGACAGTGAAGCAATTCATATAGTTCTGTCGTGTTTTGTTTTGTTTATTTTATTTTCATTTTATCTGCCATGAAAAAAGCGGCACGGCGGGCACATTTATTTTCTCGAAGCACATTTATTTACAGTTTCTAATTCGTTCGCGAAAACGCCTGATCGGAAGTCAGAATTAAACGAAATTCGGAATGAAAAACAGACATGTATTAGTTATAGAATTCTGTATTAGCACATAGCTAGATAAGTAAAGCTGTGGGGTTTAAAAGTAGCTAAAATAGATATAAAGTATTGCTCAAGTCAATCTCTATGTTAAGTTTCACTTTTTGATGTAGTTGACACATATACGCTTTCTGGTATTTTATAATATTAGTGAGTAAGTTTAAAACAATATTTATGTAGGTAATTATCGGCAATAATTTATTTGACCAAATTCACGTAACAATAAATTGTAAACGTGGATCAAATTAATTTATTGCAGGAACTGTAGGCGTAAGTTATCGTTGTGTTCGAATTATGTAACATTTATTTATTAATTATTTGATATAATTGTTTTATATAAGGGCAGAAAGTGCTTGAATGATTGGCTGACTGTTTAAATCTAGCTTCCGGAATGAGTTGCCTACAACACGTCACCGTGATTCATATTTCGTACAATAAATCCTACTAATTATATATATATTTATATAATATTATAAATGCGTAAGGATGTGTGTGTGTGTTTGTTGCTCTTTCACGCATAAACTACTGAACCGATTGCAATGAAATTTGGTACGTAGATAGCTAGATAACTGGAATAACATGTAGGTGACTTTTTATACCGATATTCTTACGGGATACTGACTTACGCGGGTGAAACCGCGGGGCGCAGCTAGTGTAATATAATTTAATGTTTCACGATGAACTTATTTTGATGAAATTCGATAGAGAAATAGTTGACGTTTTGACGTCCCGAATCAGGCTCATTCGGCACGGCGAAGCAATCGACGTGGTTGCGAAAATCGACGAATACCCACAGTTTGTTTGAATGCACATATATGTTTGTTTCAACGTGGAAACCTCAGGAACTACGGGACCAATTTCAAAAATTCTTTAACCGTTGCATAGGTTGCTGAGGATGATCTCTGAGTGCTATACCTAGTCTTGCCATAAATATTGTAATAAAGAAAAAAGAAAATTGTTAACTGCAAATAACATTTATTACTT
>NC_052129.1:5778524-5787651 GCF_012273895.1 Zerene cesonia | reverse complement strand
GACAGATTCGAAATTCAAATGTAATATTTTTTTATAATTAAGTGTAACAGTATTTATGGCCAGACTAAGTATTATGACACATTTTTCTTTCAGTTCATGCCAATTATGTTTTTATATCTTAATACATCCAGTAATCTATGCAAATTACCTTTTTTCTCTTGTTTTATAAAACTGTCGACAATGCGGTTTACGATTGAAATTTCTCCTGATCGCATTATAAACAATCGAAGGAAACTTAATAAAAATGAAACCGTTGAATGGACGCGGGTTGCAGACGTGATTGTTTATTTTATTTATGGCCGTTAGGAAGTTGCTTACGTCAGTGTTGCGATAGTACTATTGTCGTTTTTTGTTACCCGACCGTGGCAAATGGGTTATGGTTATACTGTGTACGTATGTGTGTGATGGAATTTTGCTTCAGGCGTATCGTTTTAGGTGCGTCTTGATTGAGACAACAACACATTGAATGTTATTCGAAAAAAAGTCTTATAATGTTCTTATATATACGTCTAGTTAATAAAATATTTGTTTTATTTCACTCGAGCACGATACAGTTGTGAAATGTAGATAGATATATAATGAAACAATGAGTTACGTAAATATTGAGTTAGTGGATTACATACTCAGTCCCACTCAACTTACCCACATAAAAGTGTGCCTCAAAATAAAATAAGCGATTAAGTGAAACATTAAGCGAAAACAATTTGTTTTAATGAACATATTCTTAAAACAAAAAAAGTTAAATAGGTTAACTTAATATTTTATGTATCTGTTAAATTCGTATTTTTAATTAAAATGTATAAAACACTCGTTTCATTATCCGAGTATAGTCTAATGCTGTCTCATTTAATGCGAAGCGGAAGAAAGAGGCGGATATTGTTATTTAATTATATAATGGGTGAGGTTAAGTGACTATTGAAAAATTTGCCTCAATAGACGTGAAATTTGAATTTTTTAATGAGAATTAATAATTTATGCGCAATACTTTTTATTACTCACCCGCAAATCATACAAATCTCGATTGGGTTGTTTCCCAAAAGTATAATTTTAATTACTCGATAAGTAGGAGGTAATTATGAACAAAAAAGAGATACGTAATCCAGACTATAATCTGTTTTTACCAAATTATATTCAAACACGATAAGCTGTTTTTGCGTGAAATAGTAACAAACACCCATACATCCATCCATCTATCTATGCTTACAGACTTTTGCGTTTTTGATATTAGCAGGATGTAGACTTAATTCGTATATATCTGACTACCTTCCGCCCGCAGCTTTGCCCGCGTGGACAAAGAATAAGATGGACAGATCCGGGGTGCTCCCCGCACACTTCGTTTCTGTAGGATTTCCGTAATATATATCGTTACTCGGATCGCAAACTATAAAATTATCTCTCTGCAAAATTTAATCCAAAACCCTGTTCAAAGTTTAATACAGATCGGCCTAGCAGTTCCCTAGTTTAGCGTTTAAACAAACAAACTTTTCAGCCTTATGTATATTTGTAGGTATAGATAGCATACACAATCTTCTTCTTCAAGTCGAAGTACCAAGGTGAATAACTAGACATAACGTAATTTTTTCTATCTCGGTATTATATCGCTACGCAAAACTTTGTTGCCGACCGAGTTACGTATAATTTAGTCTCTGGTTCGGCCGGGGGCTTTGCTCGCTTAGTAACCAGAATTATAGCAGCCTATTATTAAATAATCAATATGAAATAAATAATCGTCTTCAATTTTTAGATGTTCTCGTGAAAGACTCTTGAAGTTAAAACGTAGGAAGTGGTAAAATATATAAGTATATGTAACTCTGATTGGTAGGTAATATGGCTGCAAAATAATGGAATTTTTTCATCGTCCACTGAAAGCTGAGGTTTATTATTCTCTTTTGAGTGTGAAAATAAATTTTCCCCAATCCTATCCTACTTTCCTACTAATCCTACTAGTCCTACTAATGTTATAAATGCGAAAGTTTGTAAAGATGTGTGTGTGTGTATGTTGCTCTTTCACGCAAAGACTACTCAACCGACTGCAATGAAATTTGGTACGTAGACAGCTGGACAACTGGAATAACATATAGGCAACTTTTATCCCGATATTGCTACGGGATACAGACTTACGCGGGTAAAACCACGGGGCGCAGCTAGTCTATAATATATAAGTTAAAGAAAAACGTGAGAGAGTGATGTTGATTTTTTTTAAGACAAAACCTTCAACTTTGCATTGGATATTACCTTGAAAAGCACTACACTATATATACTATAATAGCAATATATAATACGCAGATATGTAATGACAAAAAGTTTTTACAGACAAAAGTATACATTTTCCCATTTCATTTTTTTTTTCAAAGTGGGACACATGGCTCTCTGAATACAACTGCCCGCCATATGTATGATCTGTGATAATTATTATAAAAGAACATGCATCGTAGTTTTTTGTTTTGATTATTATTCCTAAAAATTAGACACCTTCTAGACCAATTAAGGGTAGGTAAATATTTTTTTATTGATACGCGAGTAGGTATTTAAAGTTAGACTTTAAACTTTTTCGGTCTCCCCGTGACCACGCTCGCTGTAAAGTGTTCGAAACGTCGGATTATGATGAATAAATCGCGTTTAAAATCCGTTTAATTTTTAGATTTTCTATTGATCTTATTTTATATAACGCTGGTCTAAAATAGTAATAATACATCATCATCATCATCATCAGCCCATATATGTTCCCACTGCTTGGACACAGGCCTCCTATGAGGGTTATTTATATATATAAAAACAAAAAATATTGCTTCCAATCGTTCGTTTCACGTTAGAAAAGGGCCCACGTTAAGCACACACAATTTAAAGGACATCGCTAATTTCATATAATATGTAGTTTGGTAAGTCGCAAAACAATTAACAAAGTTGTTAAAGTTGATAAACTTTGGGTTTCAATGTCGAACCCTGATCCGTAATCGGTCCCTATCGGATTACAGATGAACCTTTTGAATGGATGGTAACTTATCATCGCTCGTTGGTTCTTGCGTTTTTAAAAAAGCGAGGGTTGTGCAACGAACTATCGGTAGAAATAGATTTTGTATTAAGTCCGACTTTATTCTTCTGATTTAATATCTTATCGAATTGGCCGTGAGCTAACATCCGCGGCTTCAGTAACTGGCATCAAACAACAGACCGAAGCCCTGGTTTCGCTTTAATGCTAAACGGTTATCCATTGAACGAGCGACTACTCCTAAATGCTTTCAACTTTCAGAAATTTACAGATCATTGAATACGAGTCACGTTATAATGTCCAGTTATACAATCCAATGTGAAAAAAGATTGGCTATAAAACACGTTTGTTAAACGCACTTGTCGTTCATTGCCATCTAATTTTAATAATTCGACAAAAACGTATCTTTTTTTTTTTTTATTACTATGTCCGTTCGGAAACCGGTTTTGCTATTCATTCATAAATTTAACGGAGCATTGATCTCGACTCAAACTGGTTGCATTATTGAAATGTGCAAAATTTTCTTTCCAATATCATTCACATTAATATAGGCAAAAGTAAGACAAATAATAAATAATAGAGACAAAAACTGACTATATTTGACGACTTTGCTAAGATTTCATAATAAGACGATACATAAGCTCATATTAAAAAAAGCATGTTTACGTACTTTTTCGTTTATCATGTTTATTTTTATTTCGTTGGAAGCTCGTATTGTTATCGAATATTTTCCATATTGATACAACATCTCCTATTTTTCCTGCGTAAACAACTCCATCATTACTTTAATCCTGTAAGTATTTCCAATTAGAAGCGCTTTTGAATCAAATAATTATTGTATTTTTTATTTCAATTTTTTATATGTAATATAATATAATTATGTACAGTCGGATCAAAAGCAATGTGTTTAATTACAACCACACGAATTAACTGTTTATATGAGACAACTACATAAACTTTACCTGTGACTCAGAAATCGGTGCAAAAAAATTATGATAAATGAAAGTATCTTTATACAAAATTATTATTAAAATTATTTTGTTCCTTTCCAGTTCCGTCCGCTCCACAAAACCTCACAGCAAACAGAGTCATATCAGACGAAATACATCTATCATGGGCCCCGCCAGCCACCTACAATGTACACATTCTAGATACATCTACAGACCGCAACGAAAGAACCACGCACCGCCAGCCAGACCTCCAAGTCATACCAAAGGACCTGCAAGGCGACGCGCCAACGAACGAAGAAAAACATCACACAGATTCGCTAATCAAACAAGAGAGGCTCAAAGATGACTACGCGTACAATTTATATAAGAACGATAAGCTTAAATTTAGTGACGAGTTCTCAGCGTCAGATATCCTAACTGATGAATATAGGAGTAAGAGGGAGATCCGATCTCATAGGCACAGGAAACGGCGGCAAGATAACACGACGGAATTCAGGTCGCACGAGAGCGGCGTGGAGACGCATCAAGCGTTCGAGTTACCGATAGAAGTGGTCAAGAAATCGGCACCAGCTAAAATTGACATAACTCAAATCGCATACGTTCTGTATTACGAGGAAGGGGTGTCGATCAGGAAGGGTGCAAGTGACTCGGTGGTCGTGATGGGAGTGCCGACGTCGGATCAGGTGAAGAGGAAGAATGTGTTCAGGAGTGACCTGGGTATGGAGGACTATCAGAATGCTACCAAGAATCTCACGCTGCTGAACACGTCCGGTGTGCCGACCAAGGTGGTCGGTTTCAGGTTGAAGAATTTGAGTGAGTAATTACATTATATGTCTCTCTTTATACTTGTTATGGTAGTTATTAATAATGGTGTACAGGATTTCATTGTTTGATGAAAAACCTGACAATTATATTGTGTATTATAAATTCAAAATTTACGTCACCACAAAAAATACAAATTTTCTACAAATCTACAGAAACCAAAACGTATCATATAAATAACATTTACATAAATGATTATCTAGTATTTAATTATAACCTTGATAGTTTATACCTGTTATATAAATCTTCTTATTCTTCTTCCAGAACCATTCACGCCATACAAAATCTGGGTGCGAGCGTTTTACAACTTCCAACTAACCGGAGTGAAGTCACACGATCTCATACAGCGGCTCGGACCGCAGTCGGAGGCGTTGTATGTGCTTTCGGATGTGAAGCCGCCATCCGCGCCTATTATATTGAACCTCACCTGCGACCTGCCGAATGGTGAGTAGCGTGGCTTGACGATTTTACATGAAATAAGGAATAGACAGTAAATGAAATCGATCCTGCGCTTTTTCTTCTAGATGTCACATGTGGATAACTAATTAATATGAATAATAAAAATACTTCTGAAGTATTTTTCAGCGTTGTCCATTCAATATGTAAAGACCATTTTAACTATCTATCGATTGGTATTTTAAAATTAGAATCCAAAATTTAAAAAAATTAAAATAAATTTACATCGTTAAAAGGGAGCATCGTTTGATTTCCAGGCATCCTTTACCTGCAATGGCGTCAGCCGCTGGAGTACAACAACTCGCTCGACCAGTACGTGGTGACGCTGCGCAAGATACCGGAGCAGCAGCCGCGCACGCGCCTCACGCTGCCCACTAACAAGGACGATATCGAGACCACCATCAGCGTGGTGAGTTGCTTCCGTGGGGAAGTTTTAGAAGGGCGAATTCCAGGGTATCCGGATGGTTATAGATGGAACCTACTGAAGTAGAGAGCCTTCGGGTTGTTGGTGTAATTGATTGTAAGGAATGATTGGATTGTATTTCCGGATAGTTTTAACTGATAAAATACAAGGATATTTGTATAATTTGTAATGTGTCTGTATCTCTAATGTAAGAGTATTTGGATAATAAATGTCGTAATACCTAATATAGTAGCTAATACACCCAAAATTTCGCTGTCTTTGGTAAGTAATCACTACATAGTAGATAAAGTCGGTTCCCGCGTCTATCCTTATGTATGCGTGTATGATTAGATCTTTAAAACTACGTAAAGGATTTTTTTTTTTTTTTGAAGATAGAATGTTTCAAGAGGAATATTTATATGTATAAATACATCTATTTAACTACTCGGAAAATAACGCGCACAAAGCCGCGGACAAAAGCTAGTTCCTCCTATAAAGTTTATTAATTTTGCCTCTTTTGGTGATTTAAAAAAGTGCAAAGCTATCTTCTTAGAGATTTAAAATAACACTATATTATTCAATTTCAAATTGCTTATAAGTATTATATATTTAAAGATCATAAAACCCGACTTAAAACGATTATCGCTCACATAAAATTAAGTTCAAAATCGCTCACATAAAATTAAGTTCACCGAGTTACTGGCTCGGAGGTTAGCAATTCATGTCAATGATTATATGGTAGCTAGGCTTATGTTTCGCTGCACGAAGCCCACAAGAAATAGTTTAAGAAATTTCACGCGTTACATCACCCTAAAACTGTTGGAAAAGTATTCAACTATAATCCGACTAAGTAATGCAACACCATCCAGGGCTGAAACTCAAATAGTAGCGACGAACTTTTTAATTGTCTTCATAATATGTATGTTTCCGAATTTGATTTTACGTTTTTAAACAATTGGATTTTAACTGCGATTGGCTATTATAGATGTATATTTATTTGTTTAGTTCAGTTTGTTTGAAGTAATTAGGACAAAGGAAAATAAATTAATATAAAGAAAATAAATATAACTAAACTGAATATGAAACTTTATACATCTATATAAGTATAATAATCATCATCATCATCATCATCAGCCCATATATGTTCCCACTGCTGGGACACATGCCTCCTATGTGTATAATAATAACTTTACTTTATTTTCTAATCTTGCAGAAAGTGGAATTGTGGAACGTAACGCGTTATGAGGTCAAAATCTACGCCGTGACGCTGTCGGTGGCTCGACCGAATGCTCTCATCAATGGATCCGAATCGCCCCCAGAGGTCTGTAATACCTTTATACAATATACATAATAAATAATAATAATACGTACCAAATTTCATTGTAATCGGCTCAGTAGTTTTTGCATGAATGAATAACTAACAGACACATGCACATACATCCATCCTTACAAACTTTCGCATCCTACTTAATCCTACTAATATTATAAATGGGAAAGTTTGTAAGGTTGTGAGTGTGTTTGTTGCTCTTTCACGCAAAAACTACTGAACCGATTGCAATGAAATTTGGTACGTAGACAGGTGGACAACTGGAATAACATCCAACTTTTTATCGTGATATTCCTACGGGATACGGACTTACGCGGGTGAAACCGCGGGGCGCAGCTAGTATACACTATAAGTCGGATATATACAACTATTACTTGTCTGTAAACAACTTTCTATAAAGTTTGGCGTAGGGCTTAAATGAATTTGTAATGAACAGACGGTATCAAGCGAGTGGTGCACCGCGCACTCGGAAGCGATGTCGCCGGCGGAGGTGGGCAAGGCGATGCGCGGCGCCAACGCGTCCGTGGCGCTGCTGGCTGCCGCGCTGCTCACCGTGCTGGCCGCTGTCAGCGCCGGACTGCTGTACTGGAGGTGAGTTGGGAGGAGATCATGGGATGATGGTCCTATAAAAGATCATTTCGTGGGGGGTACTTAAACTTAATCAGTATGTTACGGCATTATAAATAATTAACGCATTATAAAAAATGACGATGGGGTTGAATTAAGTTAGTTGTAAACAAATAAATAAATAGTAAAATAAAATAAAAATAATGTACATTATAGGCATATCCGGCTCGAAGGACCTTCTGAAAATAAATAATGGACATGTAAATTATAAGTGTAATTTACAGGTGCAGATCTCGCCTTAGTAAATGCATCAGTGCGGCTTACAACTATCTGGAGGAGGGTGGCGAGAGAGCCGCTAGAGCACCCCTTAACACTTACAAAAAGCCAGGTCAGTATTTAATATATTTGTTTTAAAGATTTCGTAACTTGTGTTCCTTGTGTGTGCCAATTGTTTACAATGTCTGAAATATCTTGTTAATTGTTGAAAAATTAAGATTATACTTGGCTTACGTAACAGAATAACATATCACGGACGTACCCAAAAATCTATATCGATATATGGCTTTTTGGGTTCGTTCGTGGATGAAATCGCGCGAAACAACTAGTATATAGATATACATATGTGCTTGTGTGTGGTGGTGCAGTGGTGCGCACGCCGGTGGGCGGCGCGGGCGCAGGGGGCGGCGAGAGCGCGACGGGGCGGCCGCCGCGCATCGCCGGCGCGCACTTCCCGCTCGTGCGCGCCGCGCACTTCCCGCGCCACGTGGCCGCGCTGCACGCCGACGGGGACATCGGCTTCAGGTAGGGGGGGGGGGGATAAGGAACAACAATAAGTGTTCTATAGTACAAAGACGGATAGGGTAACGTTATTTGGGGGTGATGGGTGGCTATAACGTTACATAATATGATAAAATATTTTTTCTCTTGGCTCGAGGGACCAATTTTTCAATAAGTACATAACTTAATTATTCTTAACGAAATGGTCCACATTTTATTCTTGAGTAGTACGTTATTAGTGAAGTGTAAAGTCGAAAGTTATAAATAATAATGATCCATGTATATTTTACAGCAAAGAATACGAAATAGTTGTAGCGAAATCGGCCGCTTTGGGCCACACTAGTCATCACAGCTACAGACCGGAGAACAGATTGAAAAATCGATACTTGAACATAACAGCATGTAAGTTGTCATAATTATTTTTTTTTAATTATGACGAAAAAAAGAAAGATTATTTGGTGCTATTTTAATGAAAAATTTGTTTTTGGTGAATTTTGCTGATAAACACGCCGATTTTCTGTGACTTAATACTTGTTAAAACGATATAAAATTAACGATACTAAAGTAAAGTACACGCACGCTTCTCGTTACAAGTGTGCGTGTGCGTGCACGCTCCAATAAAATGTGTTTATTTCTCACAACTTACATCTACAGTAAAAAATGAGATTTACTTCGTGATGTGTAACGTCTCGAGGTATCGCCAAGAAACTTGATCAACACAATCTGCAGTTAAAAATGAGTACATATACACAATGAATAAACATTGTTGACCGTGTGACAATTGCGTGCGCAGACGACCACTCGCGCGTGTGCGTGTCGGCGGGCGGGCGCTGCGG
>NC_052129.1:5771914-5778514 GCF_012273895.1 Zerene cesonia | reverse complement strand
CCGCGTGCGACTACGTGAACGCGAACTTCATCGACGGCATGCTGCCCGCGCTGACCGGCGCGGCCGCCGCGCGCCTGGAGCGCCGCCTGGAGCGCCGCCGCCGCCCGCACAGGTCACTCTTTGCCTACCTTCCTTCGTACTTCGGGTCCGCCTACTGATCTGACTGCTACTGACTCATATATCTGCTCTCTTCTTTCTTTTTTATGCCATCAGCTGACAACTGTAGTCAGCTGATAGTGATGTTGGTTCGCCTGATGGTAAGCGTTCATCACCGCCCATGAACAGAGCAGAGATATCGCCTGCGTGAATGGTAATTTCGATGAAAGATTTTATTTGCTATGATGGCCACTTATTCCCACTACTGAAACAATTTTTCAATCGATCAGAGTAGGCTTTTTTTATAATTCTACAATACTATTATTAGGCATTAAGTCTAGAGAAACATATATATATACGACATTTATTTTCTATTTTAATTGAGATTTTATACTGAACCTGTGTGTCGCTATCAATTATAGTCCAATCACTATTGTTCATAACCCCTCTCGCTTCGTCCAAGCTTTTTTGAGCTTGACATTTGAATTATATAAAAGTCAGTCGATGATAAATTCCTATTAAAATTTTCAGACAACCATCAGTAAAAGCGTCGAAACCGCCGCCCAATTTGGCTGAGGGCATAGAATCTGCGTTCCTGAACATAGAATTCTCTGGAATAGTGGAGTCGGAGGAGCAGCGCGACTCGGACAGTGATACAAGCGATGATGATGATCAATTGGATGATGTGTTCGTTGAGATCAGTAAGTGCCGTGTTCCGGTTCGTTACGTAACGCGTTGCGGCGCCAGTCTGGTTTTTGTTTCTCTCAAGCAGACGGTTGCTTGCTTGAATGCTTTAATTTATTTATCTACGTTTGCGTACGTAATGCTTTAAAATATTCATTTCCACAGCCAACTTATGTTTTATGCGTTTTTTTATTTCATATATGAGTTGAAACACTAAATTATTAAATAATATATATTTTCACTTTAATTTGAACAGACGGTGTACCGCGACAAATAAAACTCGAGTGGGTGGTCTGGAAGCGGCGATATATAGCGACCCAGGGCCCCACGCCGGCAACACTCGACGCGTTCTGGCGGATGATATGGCAACACCGTGTGCGCACACTCGTCATGATCACTAACTTGGTTGAGCGGGGACGGGTGAGTGTACTTGTATAGTAGTGTTACAAATTTCAATTCTAGTACTGCTACTATTTATCACTTTTTGACTTTTATTTAAGTAACAAATAAACTCTAAGATTATATCCAGAAGTTATGAAACATGCCCTAAAGCGAACCAATCTGTACTTTTGTATGTGTCGAATAATTTTAATTTTTTATGTTGTTTATAACATATAACTCACAGTTTACAGTAACTGTTTGATTATCAGAGGAAATACGCCAATAACAAGATACACCAGAAGCTAGTTTAAAAGTGGCATAACAAATCTTAATAAGAACATCGTTTCTAATGCTTATAACTACTTATAACATGTAAAAAAACAGAATTCAACCCAAAACAAGTGTTTCATATTGTTTTCTGTGTGACCATATATATGTGTTATTTTATTTAGATATTTATACAAGACAATCGATCAAATATATCATAACTGTCAAGTATATGAAAGATTGTTATATTTCAGCGGAAATGCGACATGTACTGGCCGTCGGGCGGGCGCGGCAGTTCGGCCGAGTTCGGCGGCGTGCACGTGACGCTGCTGTACGAGGACGTGCGCGCCGCATACACAATACGTCACCTGCGTGTCACGCCCGTGGTGAGTCACGGGAACATGCATTTTGTGCTGGATGCTGGACAAAATGAATAAAAAAATAAATATGTTGTATGAAAATTAATATACTTCAAATGCAATTTATATTCAGATTCATCTTGAGTAGTAAAGGGATTGATTTTGTTATTCTTCTCAGCATGAACTGTTAGTTTTACATTATTTATTTATTTCTTTTTGGCACTCTTTTAAAGTGTCCTTATTTTTTATTTATTCATTCATTATTTATTGCACCTATATAAAGAGAGAAAAAAGAAATAAACAGGTAATATACAAAAATCTTTAAAATAATATCTTAATGTTATCATTCTATATGTCACCTTGTCGCATTCCTATGCAGGTGACGGACGGCAGCGGCGCAGAGGAGTCTCCCGAGCACAGCCGGCACATAGTGCAGTACCACTACACGGTGTGGCCGGACCACGGCACCCCGCGGCACCCGCTCGCCGTGCTGCCCTTCGTGCGCGCCGCCGCCGACCCCGGCACCGTGCTGGTGCACTGCAGGTACCGGCACCCGGGACAGCACTTGACAGACTATAGGCTCGATTTCTCATCGAACAAGAAATTCTTATAAAATCACTACTTTTTAGCATGGTTGAACCAGAGTTAGTTGGTTAGCAAAAATGTTAAAATCTTTGCTGGTTTAAACCGGCTCGAAGGACCACGAGACTTAATCTTTAAATCGAATAAAATTCGTTTAAAGTTGACGTACATTACCGTTATTATATAGTCGAAAAGTTCATGTTTATTTAATACGATTTACGATATTTATATTAAGTTTACTCGTTCCACAAATATACTGAGGCAATCATAACAATAAGTTCGGGTGGTAACCATTCATTGTAATTTTACATTTAAACTCACTGACGTTCAAAAAAATCCATTCAATATTAATTTATCACATCTACATTCCAGCGCTGGAGTCGGCAGAACGGGCACGTATATAGTAATAGACGCACAATTAAACCAATTGAAACTGACGGGGACCCTCTCCCCGCTCGGGTTCCTGTGCAGAGCGCGCACACAAAGAAACCACCTCGTGCAAACCGAGGAGCAGTACGTGTTCGTGCACGACGCGCTGCTGGAGTACGTGCGCTCTGGCAACACTGAGGTGGAATTCGCGAAAGCCCGAGAGTATCTCGCGAGACTCCTAGAGCCCATATCGGAGGAGGAGCTGGCCGTTATGGACCTTAGCCCGGTCAGGAATAAGAGCGTCAATGACTTGACAACCGTGGAAAATGACGTCACCAGTGTCAAGTCCAGCAGCGACAAGGATAAGACTGAAGTTATGGAGAACGGGAGCGAGATGTCAATGAAAACGGACGAGTTGAACAGTGAGCCGAGCAAATCCTCGGACGGTCAGGAGAAGGAGGTTTTGGTTAACGGTGATGAAAGTGAGGGCGTGTACGACCTGGCCCCGAGGTCCACGGACACGTACAGCAAGAAAATGGCGGCGTATAATAGTATGAGTGAAGAGGAGAAGGAGGAGATTAGGAGGTGAGTTGCGCTTTGTGCTCTTGAATGTGTATGATATTATAAATATTCTTTTACTTTTTATTATCATTTGGTGCACAATAAAGTGTTTTTGTTTGTTTGTTTGTTTGTGAGTTAGATATAAAGGATCAAATGTTATTGTTACAATACGTAATTAAAAAGGAAACTGATTACTCCTTAGTATTATTCATTTGGAACTAAAATTAAATAATAGTTGGTAAAAAAATAAATAGATATTTATAGGTTTAATATCTTAAAATTATTTTACAGAGCCAACCGCGCCGAAAACTATGCTCTGTTAGAGCGGATGCGTTCATTGGCGAATCGACAGCCAACGTTCCAAGGGCCGCCGCCGGTTAATTTGTTGGAAAAACAATACCAGGTATGTGAAATCTAATTTATTTTCCATTTTTAAACGAAATAGAAAAATGAGAAATTTATTTAGCAGTAGTTAATGAGTTTTTCAAATGTAGAAAATTTATAAAAGTATTTTTTTTAAATAATGCAGATAAAAGTCAAAGGACCCGATAATCGTTACTAATATTATATATGCGAAAGTGTGTTTGTTTATTTGTCTTTCTCTCACGTCGCAATGGAGCGATGTTGTTGGGTGGATGATTAGGATTGGAGATAGAATGGAGGCTAGAGAGTGATTGCTCTCACTCTCTAGCCTCTAGACTCACTTGTTCATCATAGTGAAACATCCCTTTTCCATGCCTTTGACTTTTGGCAGACGCCGTGGATGGAAAGCTTGCATTAATATATAACCTTTTTTTTCCAGTTGATAACTCGTTCATGCGTAGAGCCCAGCGTATGCGCACGTGCACCGCACAATGCTGAGAAAAATCGGCCTGGTGGCATACTACCTTCGGACTCTGCTAGAGTAATGCTCGTTCCCAAGCCTGGAGTTGAGGGTAAATTTATGTTTTATTATGTATTATGTATAATTGTATGTATAATCATTTTCACGTCATGCTTTTTTGTGCATACAGGTATATGTTTGCTTTTTGTTGTGTTTTTCTTATATCCAATATATGCAATTTCTAAATGGTTAAGGTTGGTTCTCAAAATTGATATTACAAAATGAGTTATTTATTAATGAAGCCATTTACATTTAGTACAATACTTACCACATTTATTTTTTAAATACATTTGTTCTTTTGTATTCCAATGGCAATCTATTATTTTCTAATACAATAAAATTATAGTGTCACAGTGTTAGTAACGATTCATCTCGTAAACAGATTAGTAGTTTCAGAATTCGATAGATAATACACTTGACACTATATTTGTCTGTTTTGTCCATATATGTGTTTCGGTTTTTTTTTAACGTTGTTTCTAAAATGTATTTATTACGTATACGTGCAGGCAGCGAGTACGTGAACGCATCGTGGGTGTGCGGGCGGCGGCGCATGCGCGAGTACGCGGTGGCGCAGCACCCGGGCGCCGCCGGCGAGCTGTGGCGCCTGCTGTGGGACCACACGGGGCAGCTGGTGCTCATGCTGCCCGACCAGCCCCGCCACGGGGACAACTCGGTGGGTGGACGGTGCTACTGGAAATTATGTCACACTCGCAGCAGCTGATAAATACAAATAAAATGTTGTATTCGAGAAAAAAAATGTTTGTAAAAAAGATTTAGAAATAGCGTTTCATATATGTTTACTTGGTTACATACCAATGTTGTTGCATGTTTCAGTAATATTAGTAAGGGTAATTACTACAACGAAACGGACGCGAAATGTAATATACATTCTGAAAACGACTTTGTGAGAAGTTTTGTATGTTTATTGAAATAAAAGGGCCTAATATAAAGGAAACTCAGGGGTATCATAAGTTTAAGTATTATTATTATTATAAAACACAATTACATATAAGATTATTCCAATTTGCTATTGCATTTCAGGATTGCGACGTGTTCTGGCCAACGGAAGACGAGAGAGAGCTGTTCATCGCTAACTTCAGAGCGAGTTTTGTGTCAAAAGAGACGTACGTCGCGCATCGGCGGCCGGACAGGAAGCCCGCCGACACACCGGCGGAGGCGCAGTCGCCGGAAGTCAACGGCTACCGGCGGCAGGAGGGCTCTGAGTGTGCAGACGACGAGCGGCTCATCCCGGAGAGCAATTCACCCGTCGCGGACCAGGAACCGCCTTACCGCTACGACAGAACGGAACTACGGCTAGACTCTTTGAACGGCAGCAGAGACATGTCAGCGCGCAAGTCGATAGCCAACGGCGATCTATTCTCTTCGCTGTCTGAAAAGAAAAATGGTCCGAAATCACCGAGGAGCCCGTCTAAAATGTCCCTCAAGAACTTCAAACTGAGTTCGCCGACCAAATTTAAGTTCCCTGAATGGGGCGCGGCGCGAACCGCCGGCTCCCCGCCGGAGGAGGCGCCCCCTCCCCCTCCCATAGAACCTTCCCTAACCGTAGAGGAAGAGATGGAGTTGCACAGGCCGTGCTATTACTTCGAGCGAGTCGACAGTGTCGGCGACGATGTGCCCTCGGACAGAGTGATAGAAGTGACGAACGTTAGTGTGCACTCGTTGCAGGACGATTATCAGTTAAGTGTTAAGTTCATCCGGTGTTGTGGCTGGCTGAACGGGGATACCACTGAGTACACCCTTGGATCGCCAGACGATAACGAGTTCGTGAGGGCCGTGCGGGAGGAGAGCGGCAGTGAGAGGGAGAAGGCGCTGGACAGGCTGATGGACCCGTACAGGGACTCCTTCGCTTTGATAGAGTTCGTAGCCGGCTGTCAGATGGAGTACAAGAACGGACCCGTCGTTGTCGTCGATAAGTGAGTAATTGTTTCATTTGTTTTAACGTCTTATTTGTAATAAAATATGATAGAGTTCTACATATGTTCGACTGTACAACATTCACTTGTTAAAAGTATTAAAGTTCAATGAAAATTCTCAATATCTTCTCATGATACAAATTTGATGTATAGCACCTAATTTATTGTGTTGAATTTTACTCTGTTTTAACTTGGCAAAGGGCAACATAAAATCAGAATTTGAAGTTATATTTTTTATTGTAATCATAATGAGATCTGCTACGCTTTTTCGAAATATTGCGCTTTTCATACATCATTTTGGATTTAAAAATCCCCATACGGAATGTCGTACACCGCCACTAACACGAGTCCGCCGCAGGCTGGGCGGGTGGCGCGCGCTGGCGCTGTGCGCGCTGAGCGCGGCGTGCGGCGGCGCGCGCAACCCCGCCGTGCGCGAGCCGGGCGCCGAGCACGCGCCGCCGTGCCGCGCCGCCGACCTGTACTG
>NC_052129.1:5771754-5771904 GCF_012273895.1 Zerene cesonia | reverse complement strand
GCGCGCTGCTCCCCCCCCGCGCACCCCGCACACCCCGCACACCCGCCCGCCGCCTTCCCGCCGCGCGCGCTGCTCGCGTGCTACTGCGCGCTCGCCGGCTACGGCCCGCGCCTCGCCGCCATCAGCTGAGCCGGGAGCCTCTAAGGTATT
>NC_052129.1:5766797-5770754 GCF_012273895.1 Zerene cesonia | reverse complement strand
TCGCGTGCTACTGCGCGCTCGCCGGCTACGGCCCGCGCCTCGCCGCCATCAGCTGAGCCGGGAGCCTCTAAGGTATTACACAGAACCTATACGAGTGTTACCGAGATACCTGATTTTGCAACATGACAGCTCGAAAGAAATTTAGGAATTCCACGCAATTTATGGATGATCCCCTAATAAATAAATAATAATAAAATAAAATTTACCTTCACAATCATTAAACTACTGAGTAGTATTAACGTTGTGAAAGACTAGTGTCTGAAGTAGGTCGTCCAAGACCTGTAGTACAGATCACTAGCCCCCCTCGCGGATACCACTACTAGTAGGAAAGGTAATGATACATTTCATTCAGAGTATATCACTTAACAATTTGGTCCTTCGAGACGGATCTTATGTATTGAAGGACGTAAACTTTGGTTTGCAGGTCGCGAGCGCATCACAAAGAGTCTGATCCGTAGTGTAAATACTCAGCGCGTTGTGCGGTAGCGAAGTATTATTTGACCAAACGTTGGTACGACGCCGTGCCTCCGTAAGTGTGTATCCGTTGTGAAGCTCAAATGTTGGCCCATACTGGCCCACGTTGGCGGCCAATGTTTGATGGAAATTAATTATGATATGAAACAACTTATGTTAATGTATTTGAAAATTTTATGACTAAATTTGCGGATGAATGTCATATTTGTTAGGTATGTTGAAAAAATTACAATTAAAGATAAATTTAACGTAATCCATGAGAATATTTTAAAATGTCATGTTAACTTTTACTTCTCAATGTCCAATTGGACTTGAATTATTTATGGTGACGAATTTGTCGTTACATAATATTATATATTTAGATTATTATTTAAATGTTTCTTTATTTTGTTATGTCTCTAAGCAAACATTGGCGCCAACACTGGCCATATCCTATATACACATATAAAATATACGTAGATGATGTATGTAATTCATTGGCAAATAACCTAGATCGAGTTGAAGTTTCGTCTCTTATGTAATAAGATGAGGTTGTGTGAGTACGGTCAACACAAGTTTTTAGGGTAGGCGCAAACAAACATACAAAATAAGTGGGGGGGAGAATGTTTTGTAGTTTATTTATGGACACCATACAAATCATTTAACGTATTATATTAAAAATAATTTATTTTACACCAATTGAAAACTATGTGCCGAATCACTATATTAAATTCTAATAATTGAGTTACTATTAAAGTTTTTTTTTTGTTAGATGATATAATGGTATGTACACCGTACTAGCATTGTGCCCGCGGCGTCGCCCGTGTCAAATGAAAAGATAGACAGTCCCGAGTGTTTACTCGATTTCTGTAATAAAAAATATTATATATCTTATCTCCTTTCTCATCTTTAAATCTATATTAGTATCAAATTTCATCCAAATCGATTAAGTGGTTTAGGCGTGAAGGGGAAACAGACAGACAGAGTTACTCTCACATTTATAGCATTAGCGGGGATTTATATGATATATATTACTAATTAAATACATAGTACCCATATTTCATTTTAAAAACTTAAAATTGACCATAAAATTTTCATTGTACATTAAAATAAATATAAAATTTATTAAGACATTCTCTACCCATTCAAATACTAAAGTTAACACATATCTATATAGATATGTACGATATTATTATTAAATGTATTCAAAGGTTAATAATAATAAAGCTTTATAAAATGTTAGTAGACCCACATTAAATACTACTGGATTTTTACCGTTCTAACACAGTCGCTTCAGCAGTTTGACAATCTAAACTCACCAACATATAGAGTTGTCTTAATGTACATGACTTGTAATTTAATACGTTTAATAATTATATCTAATAGTATTTTGTATGTTTGTTGAACGGTTAAATGTATTGTTAAAAGTGAGATTATTCATTAATGGTTTTTTTTATTAACAATTTCAAAAGTCATAATATTCAAGTATAAGGTCAGCCTATACAATACAAGCATATACAATATCTCACATAAACTTAAAGTTTTCGATTAAAAATTCATCCTAATACGGTTCAGTGTTTCCAAAGTGACAATGTGACATACATACGTGAGTTTCTCTACTCCTTTCAATTATAACGATTGTATGTATATGCTGATCTATTAAGTCAAAATAACAATGTACCTTACATATAATATTCAATTACAAATTCAATCATCAATTAGACGCATCAGTTTGTATGTATGTTTCATTCCTATTTTGAAAAGATTTTTCTTGTGAAAATTCGAGTTTTGGCATAATTTGATCAATTGTCACGTGAGGAACGATAAAATACAACATTTCGCAAGAAAAAGTACTGTGGGAATGGAACACGACTCACTGGTAACTGCTGTATTTAAAGATGTTTCAATGTTGAGCAATTATACTAATAGATAAGCAATTTTTGCTGCAAAAATACGCATAGGTCTTCGTGTTAGAATCAAATTACATCATTGATTAACAAATATTACATTAGATATCTTTAAATGCTCAACAAATCATTAGTTCTGATATTAATAAATAACTCACCTAATATCCAGGGTTTTTTATCTAGACATTATAATATAATATCCTAGACTTGTTTTGCTATTTTTCTATTATGTAAATTTAAATGCCCATTATAATCCAATAGAAAATCTAATTATCATAATTAATATTAGCATATTTGAGCTTTGTGTAAAAACAACGCTATTTAAAAACAACTCATGTATAATCCGTGCCAATAAAACGAAAAGTTGGTGTCTTCTCTTTTACACATTCGTAATACGAGATTTGCTATCCCGCTCTCTCATTACGCCTCATATATGCCTTCATCTATTGGCACGAGTTATGACTCGTTAATACTCTCGGTATAAATTTACTCAATTAAAATTATTGAGGCTAAAGGAATATACAAAAATCTTTTGGATATAAAATAACATTTCAAGGTATTAAATTACCTTAAGATTTTAATAAACATGTTGTTGTGACTGATCCATCAAAAGTTATTTAGTAATATTTGATACCAATTCTTAAAATTTCGATTATCAGAATTAAAATTAAAAATTAATCGCGTTTAACTGTCCGTTATTGCTAGATCATAATATTTTTAACCCAAACATGGTTAGAATTCTTCCCAAGTCACCTATGATAAGTAAAATCGACGTTATTCCTATTAATATATGGTCCAGTATTCGTTAATGTATGATATAAGGAATGCTTTTGATCGGTCAATTATATTTTGTGCGATGTGCGATTATAATTGGATGAGGCTTTTCCATGTCTGAGAGTGGAGACGAAATTTTTGCGTATATAATATGATGTATTACAAAATTAACTCTTAGGTACTCAGCATAAAGTCGTAATTCAATTGATGTTTACATATATCAATATAAATACACAGATATGTATATAAATAACAATGGCAGCTATTCAGTCACTTTGCATAATTTCAGAGTAGAAATTATATAACAAATGTATATAAAATATAGGTTATGATTAGTTTTATGATGAGTTATCGATTAGATTTTTATTATTAGATAACTATGATATTTTATATTGCTGAATGCATAGTATATATACGTACACATTCGCCTTCGATACTAGTTCTCCGCCCTTGCTACGCTTGTGGTTCCACTAGGGCCATATATGACTACAAAGAACTTGTAGTCTGATATGTTATTGCATAGTATTAGTTTGATAACATGCCTAATATTCGAGAATAGTGATTTTTATACGTTCGTGTTATTCTTGATTAAGAAATTATACAAAGTGACCAGACTATATATTCTAGACTCGAAAGAGTCGCAGTTTTAATGGTAATATAAAGATAACCGACGACAGTTGTGAAAGGCTATAGGTGTATATATAATAGATGAAAGCGCAAATTTATATTGAGATCTTTCATATCATGGGAGGAGGCTTCGTTTGTATCACAGTGTTTTAAAGCTTTTTTGCTCTACTCATTGCAGGTTGATCGACAGTCAGAC
>NC_052129.1:5755740-5765797 GCF_012273895.1 Zerene cesonia | reverse complement strand
GAAGTGGGAGAAAAACGGGTGTGAGTTACATACATACAAACATACAAGTGAAGCTAATAAAAGCGTGTTAAAAAAATCTTTATTTCACCTTAATCATAAACCTTCCTAGAACATGAGCTAAATATTGTGGAAATGTGATAATGTTGAACTAACGACATAATTTTTGACATTTTCAAAAAAAAAAAAAAAAACTATTAAAATAATAACTTTGGACGCTAACTTCGGGTCGGTTTTGCAACAAATATGTAATTTGTTCAACCTATGTTCTGCACAAATTTAAGTTTTGTTTTTACTATATGAGTTTGCAAACGGGCTTGTGCATGGCCTGGTGGTAAGCGAATCCACCCCCCATAGGCATCCACAGAGGCCCTTGTGTTGTTACCGACTTTGTGACGTGAAGTGATATATAGATCAAAAAGGCTTTTGCATTGTGATACAACTTAGCAACAGACTGGGCTAGGTCTCTGCATTGAAAGCTCTCGTATGTGCCATTTTAGGCTTAGTATATACGTAGTTAGTTTGAATTTTATTCCGTATACAATATAGATGTTTCGCTTAGCTCAATTGTTTTTTTTTATATATGAACGCATTTTGTATTCGTGTAATAAAAGTTCATTCGACTTCATAGTCAGCCTCTTCGCCTTTTGGCAGTGTGTTTGTATAGTCCTTTTTGTTACACGATTTGCAACTCATCTCGCTGTGCATAAGGGTGATATTTGATTGGCTTATATGCAGTTATTGATGTAAGGTTCTGGAAGGTTCAATTTGCATTATGTTAAGAAAGATATAGAATACTTGACAATTATATCTGCGAGCTACACTGATCTATAAAATTACAGGCCATAACTTTATGAGTTGTGAGTAATAGACATTCGCTCGATGGACGATGAGAGAACCTTAAGCAGAAAGTATCAAAACTCATCCAAGTAAGAGAGACAACTATTTCCGGCTAATAAATAGAGACTCGAAAGTATGGTTGCAAGGTTAATTGTTTTCATACAATTGCCATTATGGTTCAGTTACGTAGTGCTTATGAATCAGATCAACTATGTGTATACCGGTCTCTTTCATTCACAAGGAATCTTATATCACTTTGCATAGTAAAAGAGAGATAATAGATCAATGATCACCCCAGTGTCAGTGCTACAACCAATTTATTCATTCGAGAACCGTCTTGATAAAGTGCCAATAATAATTCCGTATATTTTTATGCATTCCATTGTATTGGAAAAATTGGATTTTCCTAGCCTTCGATGCTTATAAGGAATTCTTGATTAATTATATACCCCTCCCTCCTTTTTCTCGACTTGTTGCGTAATATACTTCGCTACTTAAAACTGACAGAGATGTATTGCAAAGGCATGTTTTATTTTTCTTGCGGTCGATTTTTCAATACTCGATTATTACTTATTACACCGGTAATATCAAATAATAATCGAAATGACGTGACTACTAGACTATACTAGACTAGTAGAATATCAAAGGACGAGCAATTGGAACACATTTTCAAATAGTTGTTTTATACGCTAAATATCGAATAAAAACTAAACATAACAACGAATATAGTTTTAATCGAGATTTGAAAAATTTGCCTCCGTATTTCGAATTTCGAAATTTCAAAATCAATCGTGTATCGTTTTTTTACGTTTAGGAATAGATGACATTTTAATTCTAGTGTTACCGTCTTTGATCGAGTTTATTGAGACAAAACGATGTTGCGCAACGTATATTCACTTTTTGTTAAGTAAAGCACAATGTAAATTAAGTAGACACTTTAAGTTTACGTTTACTAACTGCATTTTTATATACCAACGACGTTTACAATTAGTTTTACACATTACTAACTCAGGTTCATGTTCGTGATATTTTCTTAAAAATCAAGCTAAATCTTGGTGAATTCATTAAGTTATATCATGAATAATAGAAACCTCTTTTTATTTAACACGTAAGTTTATTGTATTTAAATATTTCTTTATATGTACACACAATTTTAGTAATCGCGTTAATCATCTACGACTCTTTTATAATTTATACACAAGTAGCTAGTAACATTTTTTTTTTCAATACAATTTTTACAAAGTTAAGGCTGACTCCCTGATGTATAGTGCAATGTGCGACCAGTATTCTGGTCATATACCTTTATTCCATTATTTGAAAAATCTTTTTTTTTTATCGTTCGTCCTTTTTGATCACATTTATAGGCTAAGAGTAACTCATGAACTCGTAATGTGTTCATCATTATAAATTCGCGGGAGGATTAATTAAAAATAATAAATTGTCTAGATGTCAAATTATGCGCGTTTCTTTCTATTTTAAAAAATTACATTTAAATTGGCTTTTGTCATGTGATACGTAAAACGTTTAATTTATAGATGTTTAGTGGATGTGAAAGTCGATATTAATAAAGTTTTGATGGCAACATTGACTTATGGTTCCCGCCAAAAATTTGACGTTGTTTTTCCCGCGCACACAAACGGTCCTGATGTATAAAACAGAGAAGCATGTGCCCAAATCTTCAATATATTATAATCGGAAGTATTTCGGGCCGATGCATTCGTTCGTTATACTTGTGTAGTGATATTTTTTTTTATTTCTATACCCTATGTACAGATTAGTATTATAAAACTCCTAGTAGTTATAACTTTAATGTTTTGTACATCACATTTGACTATGTAAATCGTATGAAGACCTATTTATTTTATGTAACCGCCTGTATTATTTGAAATGTAAAAATATATAAGAAATTGTATATGTGTTTGTTGTTTCATTTAATAACCTATTAAATGTGAAATACGGTAGAAATCTTGCAGTACAGTGATTCAAGCATTGAATATTGTTTCTATCCTATCTCAGAAGGAATCCTACCAGTGGTAACTGTGATAAAACAAGATTTAGCTAATGAGACTTATGGACACGGGACTTCATTTTTAATTTTAGAGAACACATTGACTATCTCGGCTTGTTGTGGGGAGGAGCAGCCAAATCTAATATGATATAAATTGAATGAACTGATGTAAAAAACTGTTTATAACAACTGTGATTATACTCTACTGAAATTCTTTAATGCATCAGTTCTTCCAGCAAGACAACATTTCATGTAAGCTAATATTTTAGAAGTTCAGACCCTGATCCCTTACTATAAGGAACTAAACATTAGCTAAAAGGAAGTACTATAAGACGAGTCCTAATTATAATCAATCCTCGAACTATTTAGGCTCTTCTTTTCCAAATAAAAACTATTACTACTACTATTTAGTATTTACACTATTTAGTGGCAAATTGTACGATGTAAATAGAATTTTTAATGTCTCCTAAAAAAACAAAATAATGTCTTTTTTTATATGTCATAATCGGCCACGGAGCCTGTGAACATTTGGAGAGGCGTAAGGTGGATTATAGACATTACGCCTCTACAAATGGATTGCCGACTTAAAATTGGGAAGGGATTAAGAAAAGATCGACGAGAGGTGTACTAGCTATTAGTACTAGCCCTCAGATGGAAAAAGTTCCCCGTCTCAGGTACGAAATTAAAGCCGGAAGTATAGAAAGATTTTAATTTCAGACCAATTGGGTTTTGTGTTTTATACAATAATACTTTAACAATATAGGCAATCCGACGACAATGCAACCGCGATTCCCAGAGCCGCGGCGCCACAGTGCCGCCATCTAGTTTCGATAATGGCAACAATTGCACATAATATAAAAATGCATCAGAAATTGATGCAACAAGAGGAATAAAGGAAAGGACTGGGAAGGATAAGTAAAATGATATGGGCTGGTATCACCAATATTATTAAAATTAAATATTTATTATTTTGTGGTGTAGTCCAACTACCCTCCTTACACGCGAGCACATCCAATCACCGCACGTTTTTAAAGCAACCGCAACGTCCCTATTGGACGTAGTGACGCATATACAGTCATACAGTCTGCATTGATCTTCCGTGACGATCGGATCTCAATTACCGCCGGAGTGCCTTCACGAGGCCTCTAGATATTTCGTGCATAATTCGCATACCGCCGGAGAGCCTTTATGAGGCTTTCTTGTCACCGCATCAATCGAACAGATCTTTCATAAAGATCGTAACCCGCAACCGCCGGAGAACCTCCACGAGGTTCTCTAGATATCTCAGGCATTGTGCTAGTGTAACCCGCCTTCCCATTTGGTCGCGCTGAACCGCCGCGTGTGTGTGTGTGTGTGGAGTGAAGGACTGGATCTGGTCTGCCTGGCCCGAGCTGGAGGACCCTTGGCCGCGTGGTGCTGTGCCGCGTGCTTGCTTGGACGCTACTCCCTCAGACGAGGTATGTGCCGTGTGTTCCCGTCTTTCTCTTTTTCGCTACACCACGTAGATTAAGTTTTACAGTCCGCTTAATATCGAAATTAATATAGGTATATTGGCGCGACCATCGTGTGGTACCTTCGAGCCGTATAACCATATTGTGGTACCTACGAACATTATTACTGCATATATCCACCTGGATAATCCAACCGCCCATGTTAGGATACTCCTGTAGGCCCTAATAAGTGATTTAATAGTATATTCATTGTGAAATACTATAACATACCGCGTAGACCGACATTACGTCATCTACTTTTATTCGCATAAATATACTTTATTTCCGCCCGTGACATTAAGTAACGTGTTTATTATAATAAAAATAATAAGTAAAAACAATTTTCAACTAGTTTATCCATATTTATAACGCTAAAATCATCATAAATCGAATATATATCGTCATATTTTTCTACCCGCAATCGAAATTCCTATTGTTATCTAGGTCATTCCGTAATCCGCCATTATAATCCGACCATAATTACGTACTCAGTTCTTATAGCGCTTGCGTCACTGACTTACTTTATTTAGTCGTATTATTTGTTATTGTAACTTGTTATAACATTTTAACGTTGAATACAAATACATTTGTAGTTAAAAATGCCGCCTAAGAAAAATACTAAGTCAGCTGATAGTGATGCTTCGGATTTTTATGATTCGGAAGATATACATGATTCTCAGTTATCTATGTTATTAGCTAAACGCGAAATTGTATTCAAAATGGTGCAAAAAATTTATGGTTTATCTCTAAATATTCAAAACAACGCCGCGCTGACGGAAAGTTTCCTTGACGAGTCCGCGCAGATAGAATCATTACTCGAAAGATTTGAAAAATATTTAGATGAATATAATACTCGCTTATTGTCATTAACTCCTACCGCGAAACCTGATTATAAAAGCCTCGTCGCATTCGAGTCTTTATATAGCAGGATTATAAGAATTAAATCGCAATATTCGCAACCAAGTCCGTCACATGGAGATATATATATTTTGCATAAAAATAGGCTGAAATTACCGCCTATCGAATTAGTACCATTTTCGGATGACATTCGCTCATTTCCACTATTTCTTTCGAATTTTGAATCGACTGTTCATAACAATCCCGGCCTCACGGATGCCGAGCGATTATATTATTTGTTAGGTAAATTAACGGGCAAGGCTAGAACTGTTATAGCCGGTATAACCCCCTGCGCCGAAAATTACAATTTAATATTACAAGCGTTAAAGGATATGATGATAAACGTATGTTAGTTTCCGCATATTAAATATATATTGGCGCGACCATGGGCCTTGGGCTCCCCCACTCACCGTACGAAACACAACAGCATGCTATTATTTCACACCGGTTTTCTGTGGGGGTGTGGTACTTCCCCGGTGCGAGGTGCTGAATTTTAAAGACACTGAACCATTAATTTGGTTGTTCAGAACATACACTCACACACACACACACACACTGTCAATTGCTTATTATATTTTAATGACACGAAAGTTTATATAAGATACTTACAGTATATATTATTAAATTATTTATTCTAAAATTTATGTGGCCGATTCTCAGACCTATCCGATACGTACACAAAATTCATGAGAATTATTTCAGCCGTTTTAGAGGACGTTATTGTTATTGTTACTGTTACACGAGAGATTTGTATATTATATATACAGAGAATAGTAACCGATTAAAATATATTAGTATTAAGATAGGAATCTACTAACCCGGACAGTTGATAACTAGGTACAACCTGTACAAACTTCTCGGTCCCAAGGAGCCGGCCCCGGGGGCGTAGTGTGCCGTCCATGTGACGTCATAGAGCGAGGTGCGGAGTTATTTTGCACGGGTTGTAACTGCTTTATTATAAGCACAACGAACTGGCTTAAATTATTATTATAACACATACAAAATACATCTGAAACACAATCCTAATATTTCCAAATGGACATATTTTATTGCACATGGGGTGAAATCACGCAAGTTACGTTGCAAGTAATATGCTATAAGAATATGTAAGCCTAAATTGTATTTTTTCCTGTATAATGTAACATTTTTCATTATAATGTAGATACCTCTGTCCAATTGGGATAACTGTACCTACTGATGTCTGCATTATTTGTGTTTTAAATAAATCTTTTTAAATTATAACCGCGAAAGTTTTGAAGAATAGTATGGATGATTTGTTACTCTTTTACGCAACAACCTCTACTGGAATCTGTATTAAATTTGGTACGAGAAAGATACAGGCATAGGCTATATTTTAGCCAAGTACCACGCGATTGTAGTCGTAGATTACAGTTAGTATAACATAAATTAGAATTTTAAAGGTATAAGTAGGTAACAAATTCTCGCATAACTATGGTCCTTCGAGCCTTACATAAAAATATAGGACAGATAAAAGTTGTTTCACAACGATTGATGGAGAAACCTCAATTCTCGATGAAACGAAATGAAGAAACGTTTAGGAAACCCTAATTTACGAACAATCAGGAGAAATTCCTAGAGGTATTTAATTTACAAGTACGTCTGAACAGCTGAAGTATTGCGAAAGAAAATTCCCAAAGTTCCGAACTTCCTAATATTTCAGTTTTCCTCCAGGGGAGGCGGATTGCGGAATAAATTCGTCCCAATAACTACATTTTGTTCTCGGCGAATTTTCGTCCGAGTCTTTTTGAAAACTTGCGTTTTGATGTGCTGAATAGGTATTGTTTATAAATAGCGTAGTATACTAAGGTTTTGTATTTAAATTGCGTGTAAAAAAAGTAATGAGTGCTTTTAATTTGGGTGTTTGATTTATTTATTTAGTTTTATTTTATTATATTTAAAATAATTAGATAACACAAATCCGTTAATGTTAGTAAATGGCTTATAAATATATAATTAAGTAATTTTTAGAAAGAATTAATAGCTAATAAATAAATAGGTTTACACGGGTGCTTTCAATTACCAAGGCATAATATTTTGTAGTCACAGCTTATATGTTCATGACTGTGCTAGTTCATTTGTCAAAATTTAACTTTCATTAATGTATCACTCAGTTATAATAAATGTCACTCGTTTAATATCAATAGACGGGTAATTAGAACACATTTATAGATTCCTACTAATATTATAAATGCGAAATTTTGTAAGGATGTGTGTGTGTTTGTTGCTCTTTCACGCAAAAACTACTTAACCGATTGCAATGAAATTTGCGTAGATAGCTGGACCAATGGAATAACACATAGACAACTTATATCCCGATATTCCAACGGGATACGGACTTACGCGGGTGAAACCGGGGCGCAGTTTGTAATTGCATAAATACCTAATTCGATATTTGACGAATCATTTAGGCGAAGTAATAAAAAATTGGTCTTTATTGTAATCCTTCGCTGCTGTAATCAACTTGCTGTATTCCCCAAAATCCAATAAATACATAAAACAATGTTTTCTCTATTGTTTTTTGTGATCTATATGTCTTTTAACTTTAGTCTATGTATCGACAATCTTATATCTGTTGCGTCAGTCTGAGGAAATAAGCATCAATTTGGAGGATTTTGTTTCATGTTTCATGTTTGTAGTAATTTTCAGTCTATTCAATTTTAAGTTATATCTATAGGTAATATCTACTTTTGTGTATGATAATATTTCTCCATTTATCAACTGTGTTAAGAATGAAACGTTATGAAAGGCGTTAAGTGCAGAGGCGTTTGAGGAATGTATGATATACTTGAAAAATGACATCATTATTATGAAAATCAAACAATATGAAACATTTTATGAGATGTTAACAATAAGAAGTGACAAGTAAATTAGCAATAAAAAGTATAAATTAGCAAATATGAAAAATATTTGCTAATTTGCGATTTGTTTATTTGTATTTGTACTTTAGTTACTATCAAAAACTATTCGACCCATGAACCTGAATCGTACCGCCTAAGGATAAAATTGTAAATTATTTACGAATAATCTTATAAACGCACATACTTCTTTCTTATCCGTTAAATTACTTGATTTAGTATAGGTAATCTGGAGTATATGTATTGGTATTCTGTGCGTTCTGACATTCATTTTTATTTAAATATAAATAGGTAAATAATTAATTAGAGGCCCGAGACCTATAAGTAGGATGCTTAATTCACACTATCACATCTTCCCTCTTAGAAACAGGAATCTATCTGTATAATATCAGAGGTTCCGGCGGCTCTGGCTTCTTATCTATTCATATATAAAGAAGATACAGTATTTAAAATAGAAAAATTGAAAAATTATTTATGTATGTACCTCTCAGAAATAGGGCAGAGTTGACAAATGTCAGTCTATTTACTGCCATCCAAGTACTATATTTACCGACCTATGTATTATTAGTAAAATAAATATAATTACATATCTATTTCTAGTGTGTCTTGCTAGCTACTTCGTTCGCATCAGGTAGGTAGTAACTCATAATTCTCATTGACATTGAGAAGTATTTAAACCTACACACTATGAATTTAATTAAATTAATATTAATAGAAGGTTTTTTTAACTCGTCTCCGATTCTCAGAAACGACGCTAGAGCTGAGAAACTCATAGAAATTGAATTTGAACTGTGACCTATAGAATATACCTACGTGGCATATGTTAAACCTATGGGACATACGTATAAATACGTTAGGTAAGTAGTTTAACCCTTACTAATATTATAAAAAGAAATGTGTTTGTTGTGAAAGCGAAGCCGCGTGCTACAGATAGTATGTCGTGGATCTCTACTTTCTTCCCGTATTCAATTCCCGTTCTAACAGAAAAAAATAGATATTGGATGCCTACTACATAAGTTATTTATATATGAAGTGAAAACCGATTTATATTCGAGTTAGAGTAAAGATGTTTATTACGTTAGTCAAATTATAATGTAGGAGGTAACTCTAAATAAATTAATCAAATCAGTTATAACACTTTATAAGTACGTTTTTGTTTGAAACAATACTGTAATTAATAATTCAACCAAGGCTTTCAGACTGAAATTACACTTAAGTAGGCAAGCAAAAATTATCGAGAAAATTACAGAAAGACTCGAATCAGCTTTTGAAAAATGAAGTCCTGCCTCCGCTTACCCTTACTCATCTATTGAAAGTTTCACTTGTCTATTTATTTTAAGTACAAATGTGAATGAGCTACACCGAGATGGTTTTTTAGTCTCCACCAGGATCGAACCCATGGCCATTTTCTGAGGTAGTCACGTTCTTCAAAGTGTATGCTTATTAAAGTTTTGCGACTTGTTTTTAATATTATAAGGATATTTAGATAGGCTTTAATTAAGTCATATTGTATCTAACATTATTAAGGATATTTGGATAAAGTACTGGAAGGGATAAATAAAAAAGCATTCTGCTCAGGAGTATGTGACTATTTTTATTTCGAAAAACGAAAACACCAATTAAAATTTTAAATATTAATTCTATGGATAATTACATATGTATCTTAAGTACAATTACACTGTCCTCTCTAAACATTTTATTGTCAAGGATTTCTCATATTTATTGTCCACGTTTACAATAATGCCATATTATATTAGCATATATTATTGTCAATTCATTAATCTAGGTTTTGTGTAAGCTACGAGATAATATCTCTATGGTATCCATTCAATATCGTAACGTTTTCAATCGACATTATCGTAGCTTTCACAAATTATACTCAAAATTTATTTTTAAAATTTTGATATGATATTTATATATGTATCGCTTACTGCAGATATGTTGCGCAC